>NW_010108126.1:0-39494 GCF_000699245.1 Pterocles gutturalis | reverse complement strand
CTGTGATTCTGTGATTCTGTGAAGAAAAACCAAAGAAATGTATACCATTTTTTCTTATATATGACTCTCCAACAGCTATAGAGCAAGACTGAAATGATAATCAACCTCATAATGTATATTTTGGAAGGTTTTTTGTGCACCTTGGCACAGAATTCCAGTGTACAGAAGCCTGATGTAATATTTTATTAAGTCCAGCACCAGGTGTTCTCATATAATTAAGTGGGAAATACTGCAACACTTACAGCATATTCTGTTTTAAATCTTACTGTTTCAAAGCTCTCAGAGCTAGTCTTGTTAGACCTGCTTTCACAACTTATTAATGTCATTCAAAAATAATGAGCATATTGAATTTATGTTATAAAATGTGAATAAAATAGAAATAGGCAGGAGTTCTAATACCGATGCAACTCCTTTGTCATCAGGTACATTACCCATGTTCTCTTTTCATATGGGGTATAGAAGTGATTTATAAAACAGTACAATAACCATGGAAGAACTGTACATCTTCGGTACCTCAAATCCTCATTGTTTTATATAGCTGTCATCTCTAAATTCTGCAATACAATGCAAGTACTCTCTTGTGCAAAAGTGTTTACAAAATATCCATAATAAAGGTGTGTAGACATGGAAACTAAAGAAGAAAGTAATTATTAGACTGTTTCTCAAAATGACATTCAGATATTAGTTATTTCTTCATGTGATTTTACAGTATAGCTCTGAGACATCAGAAAACTAAATTGAGCAATATCATCGCTGACAGGAAACAAACAGACCTCATTTACTGAAGCATATGCAAAAGAGAAGTTCAGAATAAGAAATAAAGAAATTAATGTTTGATCTTGAAAGCCATGTGAGGTCAATCAACCTATAACAAGAATAGATCCCAACAAATAAGAACTGTAATAATGCATATTTACATATTAGAAAGGAATATTCTTCTTCCTCTGTAAAAAGAAGAGGGAAGAATAACATATTTTATGGAAGTTGAAACAGTTTATTGTGATCTACTGAAAAATTACAGGGGCATAATAGAATTAATGCTCAAATACATGAAGTGTAATGAATTAGTAGAATTTACAGAAGTTTCTCACATGCACGCATCAGCCTAGATAGCGGGATCTTCAGATGCTATCTTCTGTTTTTGTCTAGCTCCAGCCTGGCCACCAACACTGTCAGAGGCAAGAGAAAGTCCACGGTGAACCCAAGCCAAGAGGATATTTCCTTGGCAGGCTATCTATTTCCACAAAAGCCGAGCCACTTTCCAGTCCAGTCTCTTTATGTTGCAAAAGTTGAGCCCAAGGGTGAATAAGAAATATGAGAAAGTGTCCTGGTATCAGCTGAGACAGAGTTAACTTTCTTCCCAGTAGCTAGTGTGAGACTATGTTTTGGAATTGTGCTGAGGAGAAGGCTGATAACGTACTGATGTTTATAGTTGTTGCCAGGACAGTCAAGGACTTTTCAGCATCTCTGCTGTGCCAGTGTCTGCAGGTGCAGGAGAAGCTGGGAGGGTGCACAGTCCCAATTACTAGCCTAGGATTTAACCTTAGCTTTAGGATTGAGACCCAACTTGGCCAATGGTATATTTCATATCATGCACGTCATGCCCAGTATATAGATGAGGCTCTGTCTGGGAGTGCTTTCTCTTGCTCAGGGTTATCTCCCTCTGGGTCCTCCATCTCTCAGGGTCATCTTGGTCTCTTGGACACTCAGGCTCTTATCTCCCTTGTGGGATTGTGGTTTCGGGACTCTCCCTGCTCTGGGATCTTTAACCGTGAATGGTCTGGGCTTTGCTCATCAGGTGATGAGCAGCGTCACTGTGTATCACTCATTTGTATATATGTATATATTAGTATTATTATTGTCATCCTTATTATTATTTCCAATATTATTGTAGTTTAGTCATGAAATTGTTCTTATCTGAACCCATGAGTCTGTGTTCCCTTTATCCCTTTAAATCTCTCCCTCATCCCTGGGAGTGGCGAGAGGAGGGAAGGGTGAGCGAGTGGTTGTTGGGTTTGGCTCCCAGCGAGGGTCAAACTACAATGGAAAGGAATGAAGCCTGCAATGGGCACTGCAGCATTTGCACCTTAGGATATGTTTAACACCTTTATTCTCTCCACTGCAACATATTAGCTGCTCATTTTGTAAGGTTACTCTAATGGAGAGTCAGTGTGAGAGGATGTCAGGCTGACCATTTTGTCTGCATCATTTGATATGTATTATTTTCATTTCATTCTGCTTTTTACTGTTCCCTGGGGTTGATTTTTTGCCTACTCATTTACAGTCTGTCTTTTCTTCTTCCTTTTGTCTGTGTCTCCCCTCTCCTAGCGTTCTTTTCTCAGATTTCCATTATCTCCCCTATAGTTCTTATACTTTTTGCTCACTTTTGCTCTTTTTTTTAACTCTTTAGCATCCCCCACTTTGAAAGCATCCTCCTTCTATTAGTACATTAACTCACTCTCCAGCCTCTCTAATACTGAATTCCAACTGCTACCCATTTCTGCCTATCTAAAAGGGAAATAACACCATCACCACCACAGGCTTTGAAGAGAAATTATCAAAATGCACTGCACTCAGACAAACTCAGATTTGATCTAACAGTAACTTTATATGTAATTCAGCAACTAACTTACAATAACATGACTCAGAAGAGAAAATCATGCGGTAAAACATTACATTGAATGGGAAATGATTCAGTGAAAATATTATTCAGAGTAGGCAATTACAGAGTGAAGATATTATCCACAGCAGACAATTACTCAGTAAAAATATTATACAGTGCAGGCAAGTATTCAAGAAAACATTTGACAAGGACAGCAATTATTCAATAAGCAATCATAATTGCACCCAATGGAGCACACTTGCCATAAACAGTACAACTCATTAGCAGACTCAAAGGACGTTACTGTGACTGCCCGAGTTGTAGCTAATTTACCTGGCAGCAAAGCTCTACAGGACAATCAGAATCTGTCAGTGAGAGACAACTTGTTTTTCCTTTTGTCTTTTCAGTTCTAGGAAGCAATATCACAGTTCTATCAATTTTAATGAAGAAGCAAGTGTAGCTTCATCAGTTTTCTGGAGTTAGTCAGTTATCCTTTTCCGGGAACAAGTGTTACTCACATGATTCATTTCTTCAATTGCTTCTTCTGTCACACTTTTAATCCTTTACTTTGCACATCGCTTTCTCGATAGCTCTCACTACTTGTTGGTTTTTTTTTTCTTGCAGTTAGTTTATTTTGCAAATTTCTCCAGTTTTCTGTTTTCAAAGCACAAATTAATTTATTTTTCTTGTTGCATAAAGACTTTTCACGTATTCAAATTGTATTTTGAAAGAGTCTCACAGCAGAAGGAGGCAGCTCTCATTCTCCTTTAGTCCAGAGCTATCACTTCTCATTTTGCTTCTCTAACTAGATCAATTGTTCTGCTCATGTCATCTTATACACTTCTGTTTCCTCTGTCAGATAGTCTCAAATTCTGATCTCAACTGTTTTCTTTTGACTTTATCCAGGCATTATTTTCTTTCACCAGCATCCATTACAGCTTCCCAAAATACATTTTTTGTTTGAAAATCTCACATTTTTTTTATGATTGCTTGGGTGAATGTACAGTTTTTATCTCTTGTCATGCTTCATTGCTTAAAGACAGGTTTTTAAGCAATCCATATGGTTGAATTATGGATTATTCTGTTGATGAGTTATTTTTGTCCGTGAAGATGCTAATTCCTTGAGCACAGTTTGGTTTTCTAAGCATCTATATTTAGATATACATATAAAAAATGACTTATACAAAAAAAGGAGTAACAGGAGAGCTGCTAGGATCCTTTAACTAGAGTAGGCACATTAGTACAATCACACTGACTTCTGTGTTGAAGATTAGGATAAGTGATACCAGAATCAGGGTTCCCTGATCTGGTCTTATTTTTAAGGAGAAATATGCAGCAGAACTCTAAAGATATTACTGTATTGCAACAGCAAGGTGAGCAGAATTTCAGTATAATTTAGTAAAGTGACAAACTATACTTAAAAATTTGCTTGTATTTGTGCACAAAGTGCCTGGATAGGGATTTACATCACCATAGCTCCATGACATACTTTTCCCACTAGAGTTCTGCTGGCCAATTTCCCTAGGAAGACGGTCTTCAAATGATGTAACATTAGAAGTGCTGCAGGAGTGGTCCTCAAAGTGATAAAAATTCTTCCCTCATTAAAATTTTAAACTTTTAAAGTCTCAGGGGAATCTGTGCATTGGAACTGGATATTTTTCATTCGAATACACCAAATATTTTCTACCTGCCTCCCTATGAGCTTGAAGTCACCAGAACTCAGCCAAGCAAGGGCAGAAAGTTCTTCTTTTGACTTATGTTTTGATTATGATTAGAAATCAAAATATTTTTAATCAAGTAAGAAGAATAATTTATCATTTTATGGATTACCTTACATACATTTCCAGTCAAAATGACAGAAATTAAGAACAACCAAAGTCATCCTATATCTCCCTTACTCCTTTTTTTTCATCTTTCTTTCAACCTAGCTTTCCCAAACACTTGCTTGAACCCTATTACCAAAGCAACTTCAAAAAGACAGAAAGATTTTTTGGGCCTCATTTCTTCTTACATAGCTGAAAATCGGGACCAAATTAATGCAAGGGAAAGAAAACAGCAAAAATTATGAGACAACTTAAATTAAAAGGAAGTAAAATACAAAATCTGTATTTTGTACAATCTGCATGAGCCATGAACAGAGGCTTCAACAAGTTAGTTGCCTGAAACGTTTTTTTTATCTCTTTAAAAAAATAAATCTTGAAACTCCTCATATTTACACTTGTGTGGGTTCTTTGTGAGCTAATTTGCTACAGGTCTTTACTCACATAACTCACTTTAATGCATTTACTCTGCTGTAGGGTTAGAATCAATCCTAAAAATATTTTCAGACGCTACTTCTGCACTGATGATTTTTTGAATCTTTTCTAGCTCTGAGGAACAAAGGAAAACTTGTTAAGAAACTTCCATATTTTTAGTGTCAAGTAAACCAGAAGCGTGCTCTGAGTCACTTCTTCCAATGAGAATCATTCACAACCCATTAGGCATCTACTGGTTGTAGTTTGAATATGACCCCTGATTCACACACCCCCTTCATCGGTGAGTGAGTGATGTCTCTTCTTTTTTTTCCTTTGCGAAAGGGTCATAATTTTAAACCTTCAGGAGACTAGAATCATGTGCAAATGATAACAAAATATAGTTGTTCAGTCCTATATTACTTCTCAGTTGACTCACAATAAAATATCTCAAAATGTAAACCAGAAGAGGAATGGGTTGTCCTGTGCTACAACATAAGTTTCTACTAAGCTGCTTACACATAAGTGCTGAGCTCACTCAGAAAGTATGGATTATAGATAGTATGAGACTGTTCTTCACCGTTAAAGCACTTGCTACTTGTCTGATTACATTCTCACTCATTTTTTTTTGCCCATGGCTTACCAGAAGTACCTGTGAGTATTTCTTGGGTGTGGTGAGACCATAACGGTGCCTTTGGGATAAAACAACCTGTCTGAATCGCTAGACTGAGACCCAAGAGATAGTTGTTACAGGCTGAGTTTAATCAAAAGTTTTCCCTCTCACCTTGAACTTATCACATAGGAGTAATGTCAGGGAAACAGTTTTGTAACAGGGATCTAACACAGCTCTTAATCTGAAGGCAATTTTTGTTTAGAAAAGATGAGTTCAAATGGAAATAGGAGATCCTCAGGGTGAGCAAAGTCAGTCTTCTGAGAAAAGACTAAAAAGAGATTGGTCTGTTTAGCTAGCTAAAGGAAAGACAACATGGGATGTTTACTTGTGTACATATACACAGGTATATACAGAACCGGGGATAGGGGAAGGCAGAAAGAAATTAGGAAGAAAGGAAAGCTATAAATGTTAAAGGAGAAATTTAATGCGAGACCAATGGATCTGAAGTAATAATGTCTACAATTAAGCTAACAGCAGGTTACAAACACTCACAGGAACAAGTTTGCTTTATATTAGGAGCTGTGTATGAAAAAATCATAAAGATATTATAAAGTTGTATTTATTGGTGGCAGCCCAGACCACTACTAGATCATGCAGGATCTCCTCTATGCTAGTTTGTTTAAGTATAAATACACACACATAAATGTTATACCATCCTCTTTTGCAGTACCCTTTTAATCTGAACTAAAGGACAGCAGCAAGAATCTGTCAGATCTCTTATTTATAATTTTCTGTTTCTGCCTCAAAGTTCCCTTAATTTCTCACTACCCCATCAATCTTTTCTGCTTTTTCTTTGCTCATATTTGCATGGGTGACAGTTGCCATCTACAGCTGTTATTGCCCCTTCAGTGTGTCTGCCCTGTCCTTGTGTCTGATGTTTTCTCTACATCTGTTTCTGTCATGTTCTGATTTGCATTCTCTTCCCTTAAATGGCAAATACCTGCTCTGCTTCAATTGCATCACTGACATTCCCTCCTGTTACAAAAACTTGTTGTCTAGGAAATCTAAGAATTTATTAAACAGAGAAAAGGAGAATATGGAGTAAGGATGTGTGCTGACATCTCAATTCCTTTGAACTTTCCTGGAAACTCAGTGATGATAAACACCTGCAGTCCTCCAGCAAGACGATTTTTTCCTTCACATGTTTGGCAACTGAGGAATGCCTTTGACACTTGTGGGCTGACACCCCCTGCTTTTAGCCACCAGCCTAGACCAGTGCCTTAAAATTCAGAACCAAACAGATGGGCAAAAAAATTTTCAAATTGGCTTTAAAGCCCACTGGAGACAGCTCCAAATTTATTTTACATTGGAGGCATAACACTTTCTAAGGTCATGTCTAAGTTTTATTAATCTGTTTAAATTCTCAAATGTAATTTGAGAAAGAAGCTATATTATCGAAATTTCTTTAACTTTTCAAAACCTTACATCCACAAATTGTATAACTCAAGCCAGGAGAGACAATGTGGGAATGAATATAAACTATTGTATTTCGGAACAGATCTTTTCACCTAATAAATCCTCCTAGTTGTTGCTACAAAAGCTGAACTATATATAAGAAAACAGAATATTCCCATGATCCTCAACCAGCAGTCTTATATGTACAGTAATATATTGGTATGTCCTACAAGTTATGTTCTACTTTTTTGGGCCTGAAAGGAGCATCAGAAGAGGTCTTTATTCCCAGAATTGGAGCCCTAGCAATTCTCTCTCCAGTAATGTATATTATACTACACAGTGCAATTCAATAATCTGCTGTCCACCTTATGTAACTGTGAGGGTAGAGGAGAAGCATCAAATGCCAGCAGCTCAAGATCTTTTTCCTTTCTAATTCTTCCTTGTAAGATCCAAATATTTTACTGTGTCTAGGTAGGAAAACCATTTCAGGCTGCACTTAGGTTGCTGGTCAAAACACTTCAGGTTGCTGGACAAAATTGCCAGTTTGCCCTCCTTAAAAAAAGAGACAAATAAATAAAGTGTGGCATTTCATTTTATCCAGGATAATGGGAAAGTATATTAGTCAATAATGGGATCTTGGAGGTAAATCATTGTAACTCTGTTTGTTTCACACAATCTTTTGGGATAAATGTGCTTAATATCTTTATGTGGAATGCCTACAATTTATTATGATTTTATACTCTTTCCTCTCTGAGGGCAACAGAATATAGGCAGTGCTTTGGAAATGGGATTAGAAGAGAGGCTTGAAAGGTTTAAAGATCTTTTTCACAGTAAAACAGTGTAAAGCTGTCACTAGAGTAAATATTTTTAAAATAATTCTTCCAGATTTTCACTGTTTTAAATGAAAAGTATAGCCCAATGAATGAGAGGCCAGGGTTTGGCTTGCTGTGGGTAAACTAAAATCTTACAGAAGTTGGCAAATATGAACCGTTCTCAGTAAGCAAATGTTTTCACAATTGCGAAGATGCATGTGTCATAGGAGATATTTCTTCACAAGTACAAGATGACTTTTATTGCTCATTTCCATCTTATTTGCACAAAATGTTTCCAAAACATCTTGCTAGAAAATGGAAATATGTAAAAACACGGAGTTAAAATATTGTCAGTTAGTTTTGTCTTAACTATAGTTTTTAGTGAGCTGTTTGTTGGAAGCACAGGTGATAATATGAATATTACTTTTTTAAAAAAAAGCAAATGTGAAGCAGTAAACACCCCTGGAAGTGTCTGTGATAATGCATACAAGACTCATAATTTTGTGTATGACAATTTGTGCGAGCAGAGTTGAGTCACATAGGGTTCTGCTCAGCTGAGGAGTGTACTACCACTTCACTCGAATGAAAATGCTTACAGAGGTTCAAAGGACAGTTTCACTTGGTGAGATATAAATTCGCACCATTCATTCATCCATTCAAAAAAAGATTAAAAAACCATAGAAAATGTATTGCAATACATAATTTTAGTCTCTTGCACATTAGAAAACCCAATACAACTTGTCAAAACCACTTCCAAAAACAGTTGCTTAGCCCTTTAGATAGCTGTGTTGATTAACGCAAAAAAAGAGCTACAGTGTTGTTGGAACTACAGAGTACCCCAACAAAAGATGGGTTACAGCAGTTAATTTTTACTTTGAACATTGATTTTCTCAAGGACATTTTGTACATCAACACCTGACACTTGGTGATCTGAGTTTGTTTCTTTTCATTGTGACACTGAAGTCTGTCATATGCCCAGAATCTAGTGTAACGAGACTTAAGAGTAGCTTTACTGCTGAAAAAGTCAATGTTATGAGAGGCTGAGGAAAATTTACTTAGTAGGAATCGTTTCACAAGAAAATTTAGTTTGTTCATGCTGCAAATAGCTACTTGCAGCTGCAGCTGTAAATGCCAATCTTCTGCAAGTTAAGCTGTATCTCTTTGGCATGACAAAAATCTGCTTTACACTGTAGCATTCCCCCCGGTACAACCCTCACTTTTTTTCTGTGTTGGCTTCTCTGGATTGTAAGACCCAGTAAGGATGGTACTCATATTCTTGTCTCTTTTATCCAGTTTACTATCCTGCTAGTACTGACATACAGAATTGTATTTTCATAGTTGAGAGCATGAATCAAATCTACATGGTTGGGGATGAAGCCAATAAGTAAGAATATTTATGATGTCAAGAATACATTGCATGATCTATCTTAATTATATTGCCAGCAGGAACTGGTCTCACCTTAGTTCTGTGATGTATGTATTGAGTATGTGTCACTGCACAGATAGAGTATAATGAATTGTGGATGCTAACTTTGCTGAGGTCCTGACCGTATTGGAGAAACATAAGAAACCTGTCAAGCATCTCTATGACTATCCACAGAGCAAGGAAAATAACCCAGTGTTCAAAGCCTAAATTAATTTAAATCCCCATGTCCAAACTCTCATCCATACTCTATAGGATCGTGTTCCTAGTCATTAATAATGTTGAACCGTGCACAGCTTCAGATGAGAATTATTTGTCTCTTACTTCAGAAAGGAAACTTCTCAGGCTTCAGCCCTCCAATATGTAGTCATGGTACATTGGGTCATAAAAACACTCTCCCCAATTTTAATGAAAAAATCAGATGAGCTGTGTAATTGTTTAACTTCAGGAGAGGATCTACAGGGTATATATTGCACAACATGAGTTGTAAATTATTGGACATTTCGTTCAGTTTAGCAGAGTCACTGATTGATTAAAACTAACTTTAAATCCACAGGCTGGAAATGCTTGTTTTCCTGATTTCTGCTGGCATCTCAGGATTTAACTTTTTTTCCATGACACTATTTTGGAGACCGTGATTCACAAAATGTTACCACTTCATAATATGCTGGAATAATCCTGGGAAAATGTATGAGACTAGTGTATAATATGATTAGAGAGAGGTAGAATAGGGTAACATATAATCTCAAATAAAATAAAATTCCAAACATTCTCTTAAAATAATTTTACATCTATTTAAAGTAACCTTTTGCTATCATATCTCATCTAAAGCAATTAAACAAAAGATAATATGCTGAATTTAGATGAAGATTAAATTTATCGAAACTTCCCTACTGGCTCAGTATAAGACTTCAAACAGTTAATTACGGATTTTTGAACAGTTTTTCAATACAACCTAGAAGCAAGCCACTTTTAGCGGTGAGAAGAATAGGCTCTATTTTCCTATCACAGAGGAAAGGTGTAAGGAACATAAATTGTCTCCTTGGTGCTTCAAAGAGGAAATCTTTCAAAGAAAGCTGTTTATTTACTGCAAGGAAGAAATAATTCTCTTTAAATTTATAGTAAGGCCAGATGACAGGTGGTGTGCCTTGCATACCTTAGGAGCTTCAAATAGCGAGCACTACATGCACGCAGGTTCTCAAGCAGGAAACCAGCTGGTCAACATTTATGCTGCTTTCCTTGTTTTTTTGTATGTAAGATGCTCTGAAGTTTCATTAAAATATTCCCACAATGTCTACTTAGTCTACTGTAGAGTTTATCACATTAAAAATAAACAAAAGCTTCAGGAAGTTTATGATGGCTGTTTGCTGATTAGTGTGATCTTTATGGTTTCTATGGCCTTCTGTGGGTCTTTTCAAACATTAGAGAATGGCAGAAATATTACTGATGAACTGGAGAATTGTGGAACAATGCTTTCTGCCACTCACACCTCTCACTGGACTGAAAGTGGCAAGAACAGATGACCAAAACTTCAGCAGGGCTTGAATCACGCACTTCAGAACAGTTACATTCTTTTTAATACTCTTGTCACAGGGTTCGCATTTCTGGATTTAGCAGGCAACAATTTATCTCCAGTTTACATCTACTAGTGTTAAAAGACAAAGCAATCTTAATAACTCTGTTTTCATGAGCACCAGGCTGAAATAACAAGCTGTGAGGAGTTCTTTTTTCAGGTGTATTTTAGAGCTTGGGACTGAAAACCTTGGAAACTAAAATCTTGTCTAGAGATACAGGTCAGAGATTCTTGTGTTGTGTGATTGTTGTGTTGGTCCTGGGCCTGCTACTCTATAAGCAAGAAAATTATTTTATCTCTGTTCCATTCACTAATCACTCACTCTTAAACCAAAGTTAATTTTCATAATGTTTTTGATGAAACAGCCACTAATTGACTATTGGCTTGTAGTCGTGTTATAAGTGTCACCTGAGACTCTGTAGCACAATAGGCAAAATACACAGCTACTTGACTTAAGAAAAGTAAGGTATTGCGGTGTTCATTCACAAATTTCATTTCTAGAAGTAGTGTCAGGAATAATTCAGAATGAAAGACTAACGGGTGAAAAGACCCATGAGTAAATAGAAGTAGGTGATCTTTTGTTACTAATATACCTTTTCAAGACCAGCTGCTTAAACTTTCAGTTAACATACAAAAGCTGGATATAGCTTGTCTCTAAGGCACAAACAAACAAACAAAAAATCTCCCAATAGCAAACAAATTGTTTACAATCAGGTTTTTTTTTTTTTTTTTTTCCCAAATCAGTTTGCAATCAGAATTACCCTTCAACATTACCTAGGAAAGCTGATGCTATTCACAGCTCTGCTCCACATAATACTTCAAGGAAATTTTCATTCTGTTTTTCTGGATAGCTGCCACAGTCTGTATACTTGAGGGAAAATGAAACACAAATTCTTTTGATTGAATCTGATTAATCATAGCTTTAGGATAAATAGAATTTTATTGAAAGGGATGTCTAGAATACTCCAGTCTCAAAATTCCTACAGTGAAAATTACATCAATGTAATGATTCAATTCAAATGCAGAATAAGGTTGCCATTCGCAATAAAATTCCATATCCAAGTTTTTTATTGTTAAGAAAAATGTTAAATTGAAATCTATGTGATTGTAGTGAAATTAGTCAGTTGAGAAAAGTATATCTTTTAATTTTTCTTTAATTTCTATATAAAGTAATCATGAAGAAATTTTCTGAGGTGAACTCAGTCATCTTGTTGTAAAACATTATTTAAAAACTTATCAGCTGCCTCTACAATAATTTCCATGATGAAAAACTCTTAGTAAGCTTTCACTGAGATCCACACTAGAACATCTTAAAATTAGCTCAGCTGCTCAGCTGTTATCCACAAGAACATTCTAATTAAGCAATGCAGAATATTAGTTTTAAGGAAATAAATTGGTTTCTGACACAGAAAGATATAAATATATCTCAATTTATGTCAACATGGTGTTTCATCAAAACATAATAAATAGCTCATGTTATTGAAAACATTTATATCTAATAAATACTTCATGTCAAGGGATCAAAGCTTCCCTTTTGTTTTCTTCTTTAACATCTTTAGTTTTCCACTGTCTCCTCTATAGATGTGCAGAGATTTTCACATAGTTTTCCTGCTCCAAAACACCAAGGAGTTTAAAGTGTTAGTTACTCAGTGTGATTAGCCTTGCAAAGAACCTGATTACAGATCTTTAGTACTGTTGTAAGGATTCTGCACTTTCTGTCAGAATGACATCAGATATAGGCCTTTGTTCATATGAATTCTGGAACACAGAGACTGAAGCTAGACATAAAAGAAAAAAAACAATGATTTTCAAGAATTCTTGTTGCATGGCATTGTAGCAAACTTCACGGAGAAGTGGAAAAAAAAAAAAGAACAAAAAAGAAAAAGCTTATTTTTTTCTATTAGGAAGAAAGCATGGTGTGCAAAATTCCAGGCTCTTCCACCATGGCCAAGAGACCCTAAGGAGAGTGAGACACATTGAGGGAAAAGACCAGACCAAATGAACAAACAGGTAGAAGGTGAGAGATACAGTAAACACGAGTGGAGTTTTGTTTATTTCCAGCACAAAGTATTTATCACAGTTTAAGAAACTGTAAAATTTTGTAAAACAGTACCTAGGAGGTCCAGCTGACACACTGCAGTGGAAAAAGGAAGCGTACTGCTGGAAATCATGTAAAATAGCAGGAGGACTTCCCTGTTTGCTCTTGCCTGTCATTACCTCAAGGGCACTGAGATGAATCCGAGTTTGTAGTCTTTTCTTTCTAAAGTACGACATTGATTTTTTTTTTTTAACGTATAACGTACTGTTGGTTTTTTTGAGTATACTGTCTCTATTTTTTCACTGAGTGTTTTCAGAGCAAAACTGAAAGGCAAAGTACTGAAAAAAAATATAATTTCTTAATCTTTTCAGTCCTCCACCACCAGAGACCAACATGACCAAGAGCTGGCTTTTCCATAATACTTTGCAGCAAGACTCTAAAGATCTAGCAACACTTCACAAAGCAACAAAACGAGTTTTCTAGGCATGAGTTCTGTTTTAGGGAACCTGTGAGGAAAGCAAAATCATATAGGGAACCTTATCTCCCTGACTATATTAAATCTTATTACAACTGCATTAAATACAAATTTTAAACCTTTCTTCCAAAACTTTCTCCTCAACTTGTTTTGTTGTTGTTGTTGTTGTGGTATTTTGTTTTGTTTTGGGCTTTTTTGTTTGTTTGTTTGTTTTTCCCTAAGCCAAACTACAGGAAAATAACTACCGCCTCTCCTGCCCCCATTAGCAAGAGTCTCTTCAGAGAGCACACCTCCCCTCCTCTTCCCTCCATTCACAAACTGAACCTGGTGCTTCCTTCACCTTCTTCAAGCACATCCTTGTAAGAGTCAGGGAGTTCACTAATTCAGAATACCTGAACCAAGACACACTTTCTTCACAAATAGATTTCCTTCTAGTCCTTACTCTGAGCTCTTGCCTTTTCTCTGTCTTAGAGGGAGAGTTAACCACATGCTGGTTAATCCCTTGATAGATTTTTCAAAACCTATTGCAAGACTGGAATACAGTACACCTGAAGAATGAAAATCAGATGGCATGAAGGACTTTCGTCATACAAATGATGCTGGACTTAGACGGTAGATTACTTAATCCTAGAAAAGATGCAATCTCATTAAAGCTGCCACAGGTGGGGAGATCTCTTGTGAGAGATACTGAATATGAACATATTGTGAAATTGCTTTATGCAAGACTTCTTGGCAAAATATCAGTAGTAGAATTTTATAACAAGCATAAAAAACAGCATTGAGCAACACCTGTAGATTTGAAAGATATGCTAACTGAACTAAAAATGAATGAAATGGGACTGATATGAGAACTCATCCTGCAGGTTGCAGCACGAGTGCTCTGGAGATAATTAGAAGCTGGGGATAAGCTTCATTCATGTAACCTATTCAGGTTTCCTTTAAATTTTTCAGGATATAGCTGGCCTGGAGGGACAACTATGTCCTGGGCTGCATTAAGAAAGGGGTGACCAGCAAGGAGAGGGAGGTGATTCTCCCCCTCTACTCTGCTCTTGTGAAACCTCATCTGCAGTACTGTGTCCAGGCCTGCCCCCAGCACAGGAAGGACGTGGAGCTCTTGGAGCGGGTGCAGAGGAGGGCCACAAAGATGATCAGAGGGCTGGAGCACCTCTCCTATGAGGAAAGGTTGAGGGAACTGGGCTTGTTTAGCTTGGAGAAGGCTCCGGGGCGAGCTCATTGTGGCCTTCCAGTACTTGAAAGGAGCGTATAAACAGGAGGGGGAGCGACTGTTTACAGGGGTTGATAGTGACAGGATGAGGGGGAATAGTTTTAAACTAAGAGTGGGGAGATTTAGGTTAGATGTTAGGCAGAAAATTTTCACGCAGAGGGTGGTGAGGCCGTGGAACAGGTTGCCCAGAGAAGTTGTGGATGCCCCATCCCTGGAGGCATTCAAGGCCAGGCTGGATGGGGCCCTCGGCAGCCTGCTCTGGTGGTTGGCAACCCTGCCCATAGGAGGGGGGTTGAAGGTAGATGATCTTTAAGGTCTTTTTCAACCCAGGCCATTCTATGATTCTATGATACGTAACATTTTGTGGTAGCCTGAATTTTGTGTGCAAACTGTCCTTTTTGAGATGCTCTAGTGCTGACATTCTTGTGTTGAAAGCCTCTTGGCATCATGAAGACTGGTCTGGATGTGTGCCTACTGCTTTGCTTCTCAGGAGTGCCTTTCTGCAGTGCATTTTCTGACTATTCCCACTCACTTTGCTGTGGTTCATGGGATAGTGTTGCCTGAGAGATGATGAACTGGGTTCATTTCAGATGAAACTAAAATGGAAGATGCTTTCCAGGAGCACTCCAACCAGAAATGGACATTCTTTCCCAGTGACAAGGCTAGAGCTTGCCCAATGTTAAAAACTAACCAAACAAAACCCCTCACCTTCCCACCCTGAAATCAGCACTGCTTTCTATTATAGTATAGCCTAAATCTTCTGTGTAATGGGATAGTCAACACTGACCTCAGAAAAAATTAGTGGAAGTGCTGCATATACTGGATGCAGCTTTGAATTAATCCCATGAGGACTCTTCAGGTGCTGAAGTGGTAGGTAGTGGACTGCACATAACTGAGGACAGTAAAAATTAGAAGGGGACATCAGCTTTCCCTCCTCTTCCCAGTGATGCTTTTGTACTTATATAACATCATTTGACAGGATCAGACCCAGAGTTTAGAACTTTGTTTATCAATACAAACTCTCAAAACACAAAATCACACAAAACTCTGTTGTCTTTGCAGTTGCTTGTATGGGCATCAAACTTTGCATTAATAGACCTGACTGCAGAACTTTGTGACTGATGACAACATACAAACAAACATCAGTCCTGTTATCTGTGCTCCACAGTTGTTATCTCTTCCAGGTACAGTTGTGATAATAAGATGGTTGCAGATACTTTTGTTCATCTCATGTCACAGAATTAAGTGTCCACTGTCTCTTAAAAGAACTTCATATTTAATTGCAAAGGTGTTATTATTGAGAATAAAATGCATGCTGAATGATGGACAGCATTTAATCAGTGTAAGAAGCCCACATTTGTCCATATTTACTCTTTAGAATGATACTCCTGAAGAGTCTTTTCCTCACAGGAATGTTCTAATATCTCATAAAACATATTTGTCAGGTGCCAGACTATTGTATAGTCACTTGATGGCTCTTCTCTCCTACATCGACCTGTCATATTAATTAATATTGGGCTTCCACAAGGTGGTAGAAGTGGGTAATTAATTCCACAGCATGCAGCATTCATAGTTTGATTGCTTTCCTTTTTACTCTGGTAATAAAAAGTTACCTTAGTCTTTATTTTATAGATTTTTCTAAAAATGCCAAATTTTCTTAGAAATCTCTTGGTAATGAGCAGTGTTTCATTGTCATATTCTGTTGTAAAGAGTTTTTCATTTAATTAATCTCATCACTGTTTCCTCAGCTCCTTTTAATGTTGACTTTTCTGGGGTACTTTTATTTGTAGTTCAATTTTACTGGTAAAGCATGATACCTAGCATCTTGAAGCCAAGGTCAAGTAGCTTGGGATGAATGAATCAAACTCTTTATGGGTAGATCTTAAAGGAAATACAGAGTGGTTAAGCCATGAAAAGAGATATCAGTACAAAATTTTCAATGGGGATGACTCATTCTATAATGTACACTTCAGAATATTCCATGATGTTACAAAGCATCAGGGTAGAATAGTGTAAGAAAAACACTGCTTGTTGTTTCTTCTGTGTTGAGATTTTAGTGGGCATCTGAATTCTGTTTAGTGGGAAGACATCTTTCACTCCATGTGTTCCAGCTTCCTCACTTATGAGCTTTATCATTACTCTCCACAAATGTGTAGACTCTGTAGTCCATTACCATATATTTGCAGTGTCTTTAGATAAATTTTTGATATCCATACAGAGAAGATAAGATATAGCTATTATAGGATCTAATTAAATTAAAAGAAAATACTTATGTGGATAGCAGTGTTACCTCTGTAATTTCAAATCTTTTCTCGCATCAGTTTTACTCTATTTTGATTCTCATCTCTGAAGTTACTATTTATACATGTGAGAAGGGTAGAACACAGTACTTTTTGCAGATGAAGTATTCATTTTTTGGCTGCATATCAAAGCTGGATATTTAATTTAAGAGTCACATGCTCAGGGCCTGCCACCAAGAAAAGTTTTTTATTACATGGCTTCTAAAGTTATTTTTGTTCTATATCTAAAGGTTTAAAATAAATAGGGCTGTATTAAAACTGTCAATTCAGAGTTGCTGAAAATTCAGGTTATTGTGCACTCCAAAGAAATATGAATCCATATTACCAGCACTCTTGAAGCCTACCCTATGATCATGTACCAAACTTGTCCACTCTGTCTACTTTGTCTTTTGAAACAATTAATTCATTAATATAAAGAAGGTATTCCAAGTACTGCTGTACGTAGAGTTCTTAAGATAAAGTCAATCTTCCACATTCTGCAATAACCTTCACATGACATTCAGCGTAACCAGCGTAATTGGTCAAACATGTTTATATTTTTTTAAGTTTGGAAAAAAATCTGACAGTCTGGAAACTTCCTCTATATATTTAATGAAAAATACACACTGTAGAACTGTAAATAATACCTTTCTCACTACAGTTTATCAGTATTTAATGTCTAAAACTTCTGGAAGAACTATTCATTTTTTATCTAATTCCAGCTGCAAGAACTTTAAAAGCGTTAATATTTAATATAATAAATGCCTAATATTTTTATACAAGACATAATGACGGCATTAAAAGTTGCTTCAAGCCGTGCTGACATTAATGGGACATTATTTGACATCAGAGGTCTTTGGACCATTCCTTTTGAGTCTACAAGCAATCTGGATACAGATTTTTTATTGACTTCCAAAGGAATTCCATGGAAAGAGTCTTTGAATTTTCAAATAAAATTCAAGCCTTAATAATACTTTGAAGACCCCCAGAATATTATCTTTAAGCAAACAAAAAATATATATACTGTTTCGCTTTCCATTCAGGTAGTTATATGCACAGCTTACAAGTAAATAAAGGTTTGTGAAATAGAAACTGAAGGTATGGACTGTCTAGCATGTCTACCAAATTCTAAACACTGTTTAGTTTGTTTTTCAAGAAAACTGCTTCAAAAGTCCTGAATGAAAAATGTTATCTACCTGGGAAAAAAGGATCAAAAAAAAAAAAAGGAATAATTTTTATATCTCAGCCCCTGTTCAAATGGAAAGGAAAACCATTTAAGCCAGAATAGAATGTGTTTCTGTAATGAAGCTGCTGGTGTAATGAACGAACATTCAATTAAGCAAGTTCTGTTTATCTAAATTTTTAAACCACCGTTCCTAAATGTTCAGCCTCTTGCAGAAGGTCCTGTTGAGTGATGTTACTGGTGCTGTGTGGGTCACGGGTTCTCATTTGTTTGTCTGTCTGTCTGGTCTGTGTCTCTAGTTGATGTATGTGTTCAGGAAATGTGAATGGAAACTTCTGCAAATTCTGCTGCTCTTCAAGCCATATTCAGTGGCTGAGTTACTCTCTTTGACTTTTTAAACTTTGTCAGAGATTTCTATGTGTTTGGTCAATTTTTAGAACATAGACCATCTATCTTAATCAGGGCTCTAAGCCTTGTCCCAATAAAAGTACAGAATAAACCCAAAGTTATTCGATAGGCTCATTAAACAATATTAAAAAAAATCACTCTAAATTCCAGGTGAGTAATGCCACCTTGACTCATAATGACCAAAAAATAATTTCATCTTGGAGACTGTAAGGAAAGCAAGATCCCAGGCTGCGTGGGTATAAATAGCAGGGAAGAATTAGAAGCATCTATCTTGATTACTGCAGGTGTAGACTCCTAACAGCAACATTTGCAAAGACAATGAAATACTGTTCATTTGCAGCAAGGGATTTAATTAGTATTTCTTATTGTGATTGAAGAAGTGGTTTGTCCAGCCTAGTGAACTTGTTTTACCTTTTAGAAAACTTACAAAGTGAATAATGAGGGGTTTGTAAATAAATGTAATTAATTTAATCCCACGGAGATGCTTCTTAAGTTACTGTGTAGGCAAGAGCAGGGGGACTGAAACTGATTTCTGGAAAGCTGATGGAATAAAATAGCTATTTAATCATGACAGTGACACGACAAATTTGTGGTAGTATCATGTGAAAACTCAGATTTAACTACGTCTCTTGTGTGCTTTGTCTATTAGTTTTGGCCTTGAATAGTGTATATAAATTTCCATAGTCTTCATCAGTCTCACAGTCTAAAATGCCTCAGTCACAATACCCCTGTAAAATGTTTTGTAAAAAAAGTACACTCAGTTTGGATGGATTAGTTAGGGCAAATACTTTTGAAGGATGTTTGTTCTTATGTAAGAGAAATGCCCTTAATTTCCAACCCTATTCTTATGGGACTTTTAGCGTCTTTTTATCTCAGTTATATTAAACCATGGCTGATTTTCCCTTTCTAAAGACCTATCACCCAAATAAAACCAGTTGATCACTAAAAGCAGTTTTGGTGAGCTTTCATGCACTATAGCCATGAACCTGCTCTGTCAGCATCATGCCAATACACTCTGAAGGCGGTGTGTCTTTTGACCACAGAAACTGTAAAAAATTGTGAAAATATTCTCTATACCAAAGACAACATGGGATGATAAAATGGAGGCATATAAGAACAAAATGTTGACAAGAAATTACATATCCTTCTCAAGTATTTTTGCTATTTAGTGGCTTAAAAATCAAGGAGGAAGTGTTAGGGCATCTTCTAGAAAAAACAGCATAAACCAACCACATTTTTATTAGCTGTTCAACACACTCGGAGTTTCGCAGAGAGTTGCTGATGTGTTTTGCAGAAGGCTGTTTCTAAACTCTTATTTATTGCACATACCCAGTGTGCATTGATGCCTGAGGTTCCTCCCAGTTTGAACATGGGCAGTCCTGTAGCATGTTGTGTATATAACGAGGAAGAAACTGGCTGCTAGGGAATTCAATTTATCTCCATTTTTACCTTGTTATGGTGCCAGCTGTAAAAAACCAGAATGGTGTTGGAAAAGAATAAGCAAAATGCTTGGGTCTTTCTCACTGCTGCAACCAACTGCACCTCCGGGAAATTGGTGTGGGCACCAGTGTAGATCTGAGAATGCAGGACCTTCTTCATGGCACCAGCGATTCCTCTGACTGCAGAATTATTATCAGTCCTCAGGGACCAAAATTTGTCTGATGGGAACAAGTAAACCTTTACAGTTAAAAAGTATTCATTGATTTGATAATTAACTTTAAAAAGCTGTGTTTTTTTCCACAACAACTCTAAGAATTCTCACCTGCCACCATTTGTGCCCTCATTGAAGTCCACTAGGAGGTTGCATTAATTACCGGCCAAAGTAGATCATGAGCCTGCTTTTGAGAATATTTCCTTGAGTGTTTCAACATACGAAGAAAATGAACAATTCACAAGGACTCTGTGTGAAGATACTGTTACGCTGAAATGACGCCTGATAGTTTAAGTTCAGAATGACAACATTTTGTTTACTAGAGTGGATCAAAGACTCTTGTCTTTGCTCAATGGTAAATTGACCAGTCTTAAAGACAAGGGGAGAATTTCACATTTTAAACTAAGTTATAGTGAACATATGGCAAGTCTACGAGTTCACCACAATGCAAAGGAATAATACAGAAAGTTTCACCATTTTTTGACCAGGTTTTTTCTGTTTTGTGCCTTTTGAAGATCTAGACAGACATACTGAAAGCTATATGGTAGCTGAATCCAATAAACTTTTCAATCTTTTTTTTTTACTACAATATCATGAGTCTGGGAAAAAACGCCTGAGAAATCTAATTGAAATTGTCACTCGTTTTATTGAAGAGCAAAACTTTCTGGTTTTCTGTTGTCTAATAATGGCTTGCATGGCTCTGTATTTGCAATAAAGTGTAGGCTGCAGTGAAGAATTCAGATGAGGACCTGAGAAAGTAGTGGAGTCAAACTTGATCAAAACTTTTCTTTAAGTACATGTTTGTAGTTCACCAGGCAAAATGTCTTTTGCATTTAAGGTGATTAAAGCAGCATTTTTTCAGTTTTTCCTCTTCCAAAACTATAATTTGGTTACTCACTGAGAGAACTTCTTTAGCTTTGCTCTAACATGCCCTGTGAGCCTTTCAAAGTAGCTCTATTTTTTTTTGTTTGAGGTTTCTGGTGTCCATATACAATGCTGTATCTCTGACCAGATACGACTGTGAGAATACTTTCTCAGGAAAGGATGTGCAATGTATTAGCATTTTTTAATTTCCATTGCTCTATAGTAATTCCAAGGTTATATTTATGCTTTAAAAAGGGTAAAGGAACTGGGAGGCTTCAGTCCTGTACACTATGAAGGAAGGGGAAGGGAAGAGCTCCTCCTTGCATCACTTTGCTGTGAAAGGTGCTACTATGTCAGTAACTGTGGGAGTAGTGAAGGTGCTGAGCACCTTTGAATTTGAGCAAGGCAATCAACAATAGGGTATTGTCTACCCAGCCCTATAACTGACAGTGCCCAGGGCTGCTTGGGGAGAGGACCATGGACCCCCAACACTGCACCAGGACTATGCATGACATGACAGGAACCACTTGCCCCCCAGCACTCCTGAGGAATAGGTGAGTTGTGTAATTAATAAAATTACATGTCTCTGTGATTAAAATGTTTTTGTATCCAAACTCAATCTCCACAGTGCCACTTGATGTTGTCAGTAATGGGAGATGAATTGAAGACATCTTTAACTTGGGAATGGATGGGCACTAAACCCCTGAATGTAAGGTTGTGGCAAGACCTTGCTCCAGAGACGGGGTTGGCACAGCCCAGGTTGCATCCACTGCAGCCTTTGCCCAAGGTCAGGATGAATGGAGTAAGCCAATATTACTGACAAAGCCCCAAATCCTGAGGTGTGAGTTGGTGTGAATAAGTATGGGGAAAAAACTTTGTAAAATGGTTAACTGCAAAACCAAGAGAAACTCTGGTCCGTGGATGGAAGGATGAATCAGGGCCCCTGGTGCAGTGTTTGACCCGACAGCATGTAACTGTTGTCAGGGACTGTAGGAAGGTGAAGAAGGAGACTCCTGGGATATTGGGAAACCAATAGAGAAAGGCTTCAACGTAAGTGAGGGGAATGGGGAGACGTGGGGTTGAGCTTCAGCATACAGGATTTTGATGGAAGAATTATGGAAACTGGAGGAAGAGAAGTATGATCTGGAAAACAAAGCAAGTGCATTAAAACTCTGTAATGGGTCAGTGAAAGAAGCTTTGAGAACTGTCCAGGAGGAGAGGTATATAGTACAGCAAAATGAAGATCAAAGCAGCAGTGGAGATGGCTTGTCAAAAGACAGGAGAGCTTCACTGATGATCAAAAGGGCCGAGATCTTGGTCTCTAAGATTGTGGCAGCAGGTGCCCTGCATTGGGATCTGCAGCATGTAAGCAAGTGATATCTGGTCTTCCTCCAGAAGTCTTTCCTGGAATGGCAGGGTTCTGGTGGGTGCACTTTTGCAGGCAGAGCCAGCTGCTGGAACCACTGTGACCCATTCACAAAATCAGAGTTACAGGGGCATGCAGATAACAGTAAGCCTTTCAACAAGTGAAACAAGGAGCAGTGCAGCAGTGACTCTGAGTTGGTGGTAGAGTACAAAATATGCCGCATACCTCCTCAGATGGTCTCCTGGAGTACGCAGTGAAAGGGCCCCAGTGAAATCTGAGGCCAGTCACTGGGATATTGAAGCCATGGGTATTGAGGATGAGATGCTAGCCACACAGCCTGAGAGAGAGAAATCCACAACACCTGTGCGGGAATCCAACAAGCATCTGATATACTGGGAACAGAATAACCACTTAAGTTAGTGCCCCAATTGCCACTACCCCTCTGGATGCCCATGTGTCCTGGGTGACAGTCAGTGCTGTGTGGGGATGGATGAAACAATGGAAAAAATGCAGATTGGGCCACCAAGGTTAAAGAAGACATCATGACATACCAAATCTGTTTAGCTGTGCTTAGAGGACTGCTATGTGCTACGTGTAGTGCCAGCATATGCCATCTGCCCACAAACACTTCTGCTACCATGACTCTCACAAAAGACTGCTGGAAAATGAGTGGGGAGACTGGCAGCAGGGCAGGAGTACAACAATAACTGTTTAACAGCCAGTGGGCAAGGCACTAGATGGAAAGCAGTGTCTTCCACAGAAGACCAAATCTTGACTCTGATGCACAACTGCACTAAGAATGACAAGCATATTACAGGTAAATGGACAATTGGATATGTGAGTAATGCCACATCTGTAATACATAATTACATAATTTTACTTGGACAAATTTTCATACTGGTGACATTAACAATTGGTTTATTTATTAAAAACTGGAGAATGTCTCATTGTGTATATGTAATCTCACAAAAGGCAATGCATGGAAATAATCTGTATGGACATTTATAGGAATGTCTATATAATAAGGGATGACCTGTGTAAGTAGTTAGCACAAGTTAGGTCTAGTTGACAATATTAACATATGGACTTTGGTTAACTATATAGGATAAGGGAGCAACTTAGTTTTAAGAACAGAGGAGTAACACCAGTGTGAGCAATCTAATGGTTGTTGCGTAATCTTTGAGACAAGCAGATTTTGAACACCAAGTGACGTCAACAGTCACTAGGTGCTGCATGAATTTCAATGGGACTACCAAGAATCAGATTTTCTCTACCAAATCAAATAACTGATGATCCCTAGGTTTGCTTAGGGAGAGGGCCCAAAGCCCTGAATAAGGGCTGCACGTAACATGGCTAGAATCTGGCATAACTCAATCAAATTCTCTCCTGGACAATGTTGTCCCTCCTGCAGATCAGATAAACCACATAATTTGTAAAAATGAATTTATCTGTGATTAAAGTGCTTTGGCATCCAGTTCCACTTAGTCTCTGCATCATCATTTGGTTTTAAACCACAACGAGGGTCCTCACGTTTCCCAGTCCATGGTTGCACTGTCTCACTAATCCATCCAACATTCAACCTCTTACCTAAGATCTGTCAGGGTTATGTTTTATCTCTTCAAAGGAGAGTATGTGCTGTAAAAACTGTTGCTTTGGTAGCAGTTGTCACTGAATATTAGGAGAGCTAACAAAACTGGCAAGCAGGCAAAGCACGGGCTCTTCTAGCTGTTGCCTGCTAGAGCTTTCTCATCCTATGCTTCTTTCTTTTTTGGGGGTTTGCCCAGACAAGAATTCCTTCACTCAGTGCCAAATCCCTTCTCTTCTAAGCCTTCAGTTATCCTTGGGAGCTCAAACTCTCCAATTCCAAAACTCACTCATTGACTCCTTCCCATCCCCGTCCAAGTCTCCATGTCTTCCTGATTTGACCTTCCCAGCCACCCAAGAGCTTCAAGTTCTCCACATTTCTGCAGTCCTTAAGTCCCCACTCTCATTCCTCCCACTCTGTCCCTGCTTTGGTATGGTCCCTATCTAGCTATTCTTGTTCACCCTACCCAAAAATCTCTGCTGCCAGTCTCCTCTGTTCTCCCAGGCTGACTGCATCTGTCACTGCTTCTGCAAACTACCGAAACTGTCCATCCTTGTGATTCTTTCCGTAGACACTAACAATGGATACAGATCTGACTGCTATTTAAGAGAATAAATATAGGCACCACTTAATCCACACCTACTCTATTGTCTAGAAAAGAAGACTGCTCAAGAAGAAGAAAAAAAGGAAAAATTAAAAAAGGAAAAGCAAGTCAAACAAGATACATAGTAGCCCTGTATTTTCACAGTAGCTATTGAAGCATTGCTTTGTCTTCTGTCTTTAGAAGAAACACAGTGCTTATTAAATTATTACAGTATGACTGCTTTGGAAGAAAAGAGGACAAGAAACAAGCCTATGGACATGCAAAAGCTGTGGCTAGCACAAGTCAAGGCTGGTTTTTAATAGATAGCACTGAGGAATAGTGCAAGTTCCTTTTTGTTAATTGTGAATGCTTCAAGTTTAAGGTTCCAGTTTGCACGTGCTCAAACTAGGGTAAGAAAGATCACTAACAGAGTTTCCTTGGGCTCCTTTCCCTCAAAGAATAAAGGAAAAAAAGGAACAAAATTAAAAGCTATTCTTTGAAAGAACTGTATTTCTTTCAGAAGAACGATAAACTTTTCATCTGTTTTGTTAATCTAACCTATCAGTGATAGGTGCTCTGGGATAGACGGAATAGTTCTTTTAACTCAAAGTATTTCTAAGAAGGGGACTTGAAAATGGAGAATAGTAATTAAGTCCCCATAGAATGTTTTTATTAACTACAACTAATAATTTCAATTGTCGATTTGGCAGGAAATGCCTGCTTTAAGAATGAATATCACTTACTCAGTGACACTCAGAAGTACAAGTAGATTTCTGAAAGCAGTATTTTATTCCAGGACAACTGAGTCATCCACCATGTAGCCAATATATTTTCTAAGAATTACGCAAGTGGCCTTGGAAAAAAATTGAATATCTAGATCTTATGCATCTCAATGAAGGAAGCAGATTGTCATAACAACTTTGAAAATGTCATTCTTTCAGTCACAATTAATTTCAGCCCAGCCCAGGCACTTCACAAAACTGAAAACTAGAAATTCAACAATAAAACAGAAGGTGATTGCTAAAGGGTGCAGGTTAGGGACTCTTTCTACCTCCAAGCTTGTGAGTGCATGTTGCAGCAGTTCTCACTCTGGGCATGAAAGAACAAAAGCTAGAGAAGACGGGAGAATGGAGCCCAGGAAAAAATCTTATTCACTGTACATTGTGGTGAATTTGAATAGTGTATCTTCAAAGGTAAGCTGTCAGTGTTACAAGGAGAGTTTCAACTAATTAGGAATAATTAATGAATTTAAGCATGTACTCGAGTGCTTTGCTGAATTGAAGCCTAAATGGTGTTAATACAATAAACCTGTGTATGAATAGCTCTCTTCTTTTTGAGCAGTTTCTTCAGTATCATTCAGAGACTTCATTTTTATCACAGTGAATAGTGTTTAGGATGCATGTGGCTCTCCTTAAGCAGCTAGGGCAGAGAGATTAGTCTGTGGCCTGAAGACGTTATAGACTAACACTTCCTCCGCTTTTAAAAATGGACAAGCATGGAGAAGACCTTTTCTGATAAAGCGCAGATCAGTATTGGTTTAACACTTGCACAGAAAGTTAATTTAGAGTATATGTGTTATTTACAAGGCAGACAATCTGCACAACTACAAACATATAAGTAGTACTGAAATCTCTTTCTACTTTTTTTTATTACTGTTTCTCCTTTTCCCTCTTTATCATCTGCAGTTTCATTGTCTTTCCCTCACCCATATCATCTCAGTCTAGAGCCCAGTAATGTGCCTTAAGGGGAAATAAGAGGTTCTGCCAAGAATTCCTCCATGTAAAATCCCCTCTCCATATTGGCAAGACTCTCAGCAAATCAGTTTTTCTCAGTTGGAGTGTTATCTGCTTTGGCTGAGAAGCGAGTTTTGAAAAAAAATAAGGTGTGAAAAATGCTGCTCTTTGTTTCATCCAGGCTGGTATCATCTGTCATATGTATTGCTACTATTTATTTAGCTGGAGTGAGCAGCACTTTCAGTTTGTTTCTATTTGATCTCTTAGACTTTTCACTTTGCTTCCTCCCTTTGCCTCCCCTCTTCATCATGCTTCTTCCTGTGTGAATGGACTTTCAGCATCTGTGGATACCATAGTCTACGCTGTTTTCTCTTTTGGTTCTTACAGGCTCAAAAAGGCAAGACAAAACAAAGGAAAGGAGACCCACTCTCTGTTCCTGACTCGCAGAAAGGCGTGTCTTGAAAGTTTTTTAATTTTCAAGAATATTGCTAGATTGAAAGAATATTATTCTTTCTGAGTAATGAACTCTCTGCTTATTACAGAATACATTTCATTAGAAGATCACAAAATACCTTTCAAACCAAATTAACATCATTACCTTACTTTCATGAAACCCTGATTATTGGAGAGATTTATCTGCAGTGACTCAGCAGGTCTGAGAAACTATTACTCAGACTGAGATATTTTTGAAAAAGGAGTCTGACCACTGCAGCTAAGAATATTAATTCTTTAAAAGATATTTCAGATGTTTTTCTTTTTGGAAAATTGTTCTCAGCTTTACCAGCTTCCTTATCATCACTAGAAGATCTTCACAGTCAGGGTGAAAGCCCACCATGGACTATGGCAAACGTAGACTCGGTGGAAAGATGGTGGTGGCTATAGTAAAAGAAGTGTGGATAAAATTCCTGTTGCTATATATGGTCTAATCATGCTGATCTTCGGATGGATTTTCTGTTTCTGTGAGGTGTTCTCACAATGATCTGTAGTCCTTCTATTTCGCCGTTATTACAAATGGACTTACGGTGCTGTTTGCCACTACTCTTCTGTGTGTTTTGTGCACTTACATCACATGTGTGCTTCTAGCTGAATCACTCCTGCATGAGGACAGTTAACCTTAAAATACACTTGCTGTCATGAAAATAAGTTATTTTGTAGCAACTCTTTGCTCATAATTCCTACTCAGGTTGATCTAAGTCATGTGTTTTAGGCTAGTTATAGAGCAAAAATGTTAAGTAACTCATAACAGAAAATAATCGACAAATGGGGATAGCTGATCACCTGATAATTTGCTCCCATTTGTACCTGTATCAACTAATTCACTGTATTGACAATGGATTTCACAGGTAAACAGTATCTTTCATAGGCAAACAGTAGTATTTGTCACATAGACTTCCAGCAGCAGGCCAATTAATAGTTGTATAAAGTAGGTTCTTTTTCTTACGTGGACATTAACATCTTTACATCTCCAACAAGAAATTTAGAGGCTTAAGGCCTTCAGTGGAGCAAGTGGAGATTCAGTGACTTAAATCAGTTGATCATGAGACTGTGAAACAGAGAATGTAAGAGATGACAGACCTTCACCCATTTCTACTCACTTAAAACACAAGTTTAATTCAATGTACAAACGTGATTTTCAGATAATAGGCACTTGAAGGCAATCACATAACAGGCTGTGTCTGCTGCCCTAGACTCTTACGGCTTTTCATTTTAACCTTTTCTCAGTTACAACAAGAACTCAAGACAGAACTAACACTGAAATGTTACTTTTTTGCTGTTTGTTCTTGTTTTTCTGTTGTAGTATGGAATTTTTCTCCTTCTGTTTCATGGCAAAAGAAACTGTTGCTGTCCCAGTACCGAACTGCCAAGATCCCCAAACAAGATGTACTGTGGTCTTCTAAATTACTTCCTTGAAACTAAAATATGAAGTGCATCTACAAATAATTACTTTGCAGTACAATGCTTTATTCTATTGTCTGAATAAAGTTGTTTTATTTTAATGCTGAATGTCTGTGGAAACTATTCTTCCAGCTGTGGCACACTGAGATGCCTGTGTCTTAGAGGCGTGCTCTGAGACCTCAGTCAGCAACATGTTGCACAAATACATGCATTCAGCAGAGTATGAAAAAATACAGGGATGAATCTTTTAGACTGTGGTAACAATCAGCAAGTCATAGTCATGAAAGTTTTCACGTAACAACCTCTAGGTGCATGCACTATACATATGTGTATGTATACATTAATAGGCATATATGTATATACTAAAAAAGTACAGACTGCAGTTGCTGGAGACCTGTCGTTGGTTTATAGATAATAATAAACATAATTGACTCCTGCAAAATGTAACCCCAAACAAATTGGATTATGGTGTCTTGTCTCTTTGGGCATAATATTAGAGGTTTGGGGTTTGGTTTTCTTAGAATGAAGCCTGTCCATCTGTTAAGATATGAATATCTTGAATGAAATATCATTGCTATATAAGTTGCAACCCAAAGGTAATAAAAATGATCTTATTAAAAAAGTATTTAGTGTTGATTCCTTCTGAATGGTTTCAAAAGTTATCATATTTAAAAGCAGAATATACGCAGGGAAAGTATTGCTGAATTTCCAGTATATCTTTACTTGTGGAGTAAAAGTACAGCAGTCTGTCTTGCTTAAAGAGGATTTCCCAAATCTCATACAACATTTAATTGTCTTTCTGTCTATGCTAAAACAACAATAAAGCAGTGATCTATTCAAACTGCACAGGCAAAACCTGAGGAAAATTCTAGCAATCTTAATGCAGAAAGTGTGTTCCCATACACCACTGTCTGTCTGCCTTACAGCAGTGAAGTCAAGTAAAGGGAAAGACTGCAGATTCTTCCTACTTCCATAGCAACAGAGGACCAGACATGCTAAGCTCTACCATCAACTATATATTCAATATTGTAAGTCCCTTAAAAACCCTTTCTTTAAGTTAACTTCTTTAGAAAACTTTTAAGAGAACTTCCTTGAGAAAGATGGTGTTGGATGGTCTCAAAGGCTTAAAAATTCTTCCCATGTAGAAGAAATTATTCCTGTTCCCGGCTGGAATTTTGGCCATAAAATAAATGAGATTTCATCTCATAGCTATATCAGCTTGAAAAATGCTGCTGGAATGGGGTGAGATCCAATCTCTTCTGGCTACATGTGGGTAACTGATATTGACAGGAAGGAGTTTTTTGCATGTAGATGGAGGGGAAAATAAACAAGGTACACGTAACTGGCATCACACTGCAAGCAAAACAGGTATTGATATCAAGCTGGAAATTCAAAGTGAGATTTCTCTACAGATATAGACAATTTATGTTCCCACAGAGCTGAAATGAGAAAAACTCCTTACATAACTCTATGCACACCTTGGAAGGAGGAGCAGACCTTTTTTTTGCAAAAATGTAGTTGAATTACAAGGTTATTTCGCTATATTAAGAATGCATTCATATTTCATAGCTAATATGCTTAGAAATACTTCGTAAACGCTTGAAACACATCAGACACATCAAAGCATTGGTTACTATGAGACTGTGTTTCTATACAGGTATACGAACCTCTCTGCATTTTGGACTACCATGCAAGGAAGAAATCACTAAAGGTAGCTACTCTGAACAGAATTACTTTATACTGTGGTCACTCTGATTCCTTTTACCTTGATAAAAATCCCAGTGTGCGTGGATATGAAGCATGATAACAAAAGCACACAGAGTTGAAAAGCTCTTATAAAGAGATCATGAACTCAGTCAACTGCCAACCTTGAAATGATGGGGCTATTATACATTGTATCCTTGAAATACCGAGGAGAAGGGAGAAACTTCACGTGTCCTTACACCTGCACTGCCTTTAATTCGTTCAGACACTGTATTCTTCACATGCAGAAGAGGGCTAGTTAAGAAAAGTTGCTCTGAATTCCTATTTTATTTCATAGACTTTAAACACATAGACACACAAAAGAAAAAGCAAACATAAATAACATTTGAAAATGTAACGGTTTCAGGCAGCTTCTAGGACTTAGTGGCATTAAAGCCTTCCAGGGGCGTCAGCTAGCTTCTAGAGCCTCTGTGGCATCTCAGCATTTCTAGTGATATCCTGGAGTTTTTGATTTCTTTTATATATGCCAGAGGCAAGTTTCTCATATAAGCTTTTGCTTTCATATCACCTTTCATTCCCACTCTTTTCCACACAGAATTTTTTTTTTTTTGATTGGTAAACCTCAGGACTTCTTAGGTTGTGTCCTTGATGGTCTGGACTGCTATTTTTTTTAAACTCAGAAATGACATTTCTGAGTGGAGTGGTAAAATCAGCCAGCAAAGCACTGCTAGTGCACCCTACAGAACAATGATGCCACAATAGCCTTTCCTAACTCAGCATCAATATTCACCACTTACCTCTTATTCCCCTTTTGTGCAAGCAGTAAGGGGTTTACACCGTTACTACTATCCTGTCCAAAACGAAACATTCTTCTCGGGAGAGTGGGGGAAGCAAACAAATTAGTCTTGACTCTAACCAGACCAACCATCTGAACATGATCTTTTCCTAAAAAAAAAAAAAAAAAAAAAAAAATCCAAAAAAAAAAAAAAAAAAAAAAACAACAAACAAAACTAGAATCATTCCTTACAGGGGATTTTCTCTACCCTCTCTCTAAGCTCACACTCTACTCCTATAAGACTTCCCAATATTCAAATGCATTAAACAGTTCTCTGCCTTTACACAAATTTCCCATGTTGCAGTCTCTAGATCTACTTCATGTATCCCGTATCTCATTAAAAGTCTTATCCCAGATCTTTTTACAGTTAGTTGGGCACAATACTTCTGGACTTACAAACATTCTTGATATCATCTGATCTGGGGGATGTCTTCAGGGTTTAGTACCACACACTTTCTTACAATCAGCTCTTTTAAATCATGGTAACAGAGTCTTTTTTTAAGTCCGGTTTCTTTTAGAAAGAGCTCAAATGAGTTCCAAAATTTCCATTCATAAAAGATGGTAGTTTAGAAAAAAGGTAAGTTGAACCCTTTAAAAGGATGTACACTTCAATGGATAGTTTTGCTATTGTCTTTCAGCTTAGTTTTATATTATTTTATCAAAATAGTGAGATTGCAGAAATAGTGCAACTGCAAACCAGAATTGTGTGAAAAACAGCCATTGATTACAAATTTCACAGTTTTGGAGGAGATGACTATCTTACAAGAAAGTACTATCACAAAGAAAGAGACTGAAACTATAAAGTGTCATGACAATGTGTGTTTTTAATTATACCAGTAATGTTGATAGATTAACAGATAATGGACAAAGATATCAAAGACATCAATATTACTTCAAACACAGGCTAAATATTTAATGTATATGTTGAATAATCAATGTAAAAGTGAAATTCCCTAAGCTAAAGACAAACAAAGTGTGTTAAATAGGTCTGAATGACAGAGATTGGCTAACTCCTTAATTGGAAGAACACACAAGTGAAACTAGCCACATAAATCAAAGAATACATGAAGGAAAGGCTGTCACAGAGATTAAAGATTTGTACAACTGTTTCATTCATCTGGTGTTTAACCAAGCAAAGGCTGGTGAAGAGCATATGACTCAGATGCCTATATTGCAGGATAACTGACTGATTAAATGAATTTCTACATCTTTGCAAAGGCAAAGACCAATAGGAGGAAGAGGCTTCCTCCAAAGGCCAAAGTGGCCTTGCAGAATCGCTTCACTGCTCTGCAAGCTGAAGAAGAAGAACCCGTTGCACCGCAAGAAACGCTGAAGCTGAGCAAGGCAACCTTAGCTTGACTAAGAAAAAGCGATGGGTGATAGTAATAGGAAACTCTCTTCTGAGAGGCATGGAGGCAGCCATTTGCTGAACTGACCCTCTCTCTGGAGAAGTGTACTGCTTGCCGGGGGCTCGTATTAGAGATGTGATGCAGAGGCTACCAAACCTCATGCGGCCCACCGACTATTATCCTCTACTGTTGTTTCATGTGGGCAACAGTGGTATGGATGGGAGGAGCCTGAGGAGCATTAAGAAAGATTGCAGAACTCTTGGAGAGGCAGTAAAGGGCTCTGGAGCACAAGTGATTTTCTCTTCAATCCTCCCAGTTGAAGGGAAAGGGTATGAAATGGCAGATAAAATCTGGCATATCAACAAATGGTTGCAGGAGTGGTGCCACAACCAGGGGCTTGGCTACTTAGACCATGGGGCTTGCTTCAAGAAGACTGGTCTACTGGGGGCTGATGGGATCCATACGTCCGAGAGAGGGAAAAGAATCTTTGGTCATAGTCTTGCCAACCTAGTGAGGAAGGCTTTAAACTAATATTGCCGGTGGAGGGGAGATTTAATCCATCACACTCTTACCACTCTAATGATAGAAAAGCCAGCAACAAACGCCCAGAGCCTGGAAAAAGTTCACAGGCTGGCATGAGGGTGGCTGGAGAGCAGCACACAGGAGGACCAGCCTCTTTGGGAGCCCAACTTAAGTACTTCTATACGAATGTACATAGTATGGGGAATAAACAAGAGTAGCTGGAGATGTGTGCACACCTGCAGGGTGATCTTATTGGCATTACAGAGACGTGGTGGGATGGATCCTACGGCTGGAGGGGTGGTAGGAGGGGGGACCGGGCTGGAGTGTTGGAATGCAGGGGTACAGGCTCTTTAGGAAGGACAGGCAGGGGAGACAAGGAGGGGGTGTTTCCCTCTATGTCAAAGACCAGCTGGAGTGCGTGGAGCTCTGCCTGGGGTTAGATGAGGAGCCAACAGAGAGCTTGTGGGTCAGGATCAAAGGGAGGGCAGGGACAGGGGACATTGTAGTGGGGGTCTGCTACAGGCCACCTGACCAGAAAGAGCAAGTGGATGAGGCCCTCTGTGGACAGGTAGGAGCAGCCTCATGTTCACAAGCCCTCTTCCTCATGGGGGATTTCAGCCATGAAAAAGCTTTTCATATGCCCAAAACACCCTGACATGCTCGTAATTGAGAAGAAGGTCAGTTTTTCACTTCTAAACTTTTCACTGAAAAGCTCTGGTGACACGCACTGAGTACTTCAGCAACCAGTACTTCTAGTTTGAAGTTTGTTATTTTTGCTTTAAACACATCTCACCAGCAGAGCATACAAAATCTGGAAACAGAAACATTCAGTCCAGCTTCACATGGTAGTGAAAATATTTTCATTTAACTTAAAAGTCATACACATAAATGAACTTGAGATGTTTATCCCTTGCATTTCTCTGCCTTGTCTGTACTAATGAGGGACTTTGCACACTGAAATTTCATCATGACACAATGGCAGAAAGAACAGGCAGGACAATCTTGATGAGCGTGATGAAAGGCAGAGACTTGGAAGGATCAAGGTTAGCATGTTGGATATCCTCACAGCAGAACTGTCAAGATTTGCCATGAGAGAAGATGTAGTGAAACATTGTACTTAGATATCCCAAAAAAGATATGTAAATTTTTGCAAGTTCTCTGTCAATCCTCAGTAAATTTTTCCCCTGTCTGTCTCCCACAGCTATATTGCAGCAAGAAAAACCCTAGACAGTATCCAAACAAGAAATCTGAGAGAACACTGTAGCTTGGGTTGTTCCCAGGTGCTTTGTCTTTGCCTCTCCCTAGTAATCATTCTGTTAGATTTGTCACAACTTTTAACGTTACACAGTACAATGAGGCACAGCTTACGAGATTCTAAAAATAGTACATCTGATACTATGTACGTTATTCAATAAATTAACCATGGGCCTTGTTATGTTGGGATATATAAAACACTGAGTGTCTAAAACATTTCACCCTGTAGAAGTTCTACAGCTCAACCTGTGTACAGGTCACCTGCATCAGGTTAATTATCCTTGCTTTCACAAAACCACCAAAGCACACGTCCTCCAAGAATTTAGGGAAAAACCTTGAAGCCCTTCTTTTACTGCAGGTAACGTCACTTTGTGAAATAGACGGGGTGTATGTGCACAGTTACCTGCAGACTGTGTGAGCTGGGATCATCTTCCTTCACTTAGGCATTGACAGATTGTCCATATAAACCCAAGTCAATCACCCTGAGCAAACCTTAAGGTCAGTAAGAAGACACAGGGAACTCCAGAGGTTGAAGTGTCTTACAGATACCCAGTTTAGGTGGAGATAAATGGTTCTTTTTAGGTGTTTATTTCTTTCTAGTGATGTAGAAAGAAGTATTGGAAGGGTGGCTGGCTCTGACCTAGATATAACCTTTTAGATATCCACATTACAGCTCCTTTGCCTCTTCCATTATTGTACTCACCCACTGCTCAACAGCAAAGGTTTTGGGCTTTTTCTTTTACCATCATTTCTTTATACCGGGTCAGCACAAAACCGATGCCCCTTAAAATTTCAACTCAGTCCTTAAAAAGGGCTTGAAAGGAACTGGATTTCACTGGTCCCTGTTGAGGAACTATTTACCTGTGGGATGTGAAATATAGCAAAGCTCTTAGCAGGATCAAGTGCTACCACAGGAGCAATCCATATCGGTCTGTTAAATGGTGAGCAAGTGCTGCTGGTCACTCCTTGGCTCTCCAGTTGAAGAATCAGCTTATGGATAGGAATCATGGAATCACTGTTGGTGCAATATTGCCTCCGGTGCACTGTTGTAGTAGTGATCAGCACCTGCCGTTCTTTGACCCACATCAATTCCACAACAGAAGGGTCTTCTGAGAGACCAGGCAAAGTAGACAGCTGTTTGGTTTCCTCTGCCTCCAAGGTAACTATATCAAAACCCACTGGTACCTTTCTGGTTCCTTGAAATACCTTATTTTAAGATCATAGAATCATAGAATTAGAATCATAGAAAGGTGAGGCTTGGAAGGGATCTTAAAGACCATTGAGTTCCCATGCCACCCCACCATGGGACACATTCTACTACACCAGGACAAAGGTGCATCAACTGTGAGTGGTGTGTTTATCTGACTCCAGCAATACAAAAAGAGTATGTCCTTACAGGCCTGCATCTCAGCTGTGTTGTCCCAGAAACTGTCCAAGAATGTCGTTGCTGTTGAGAAAATGTCTGAAAAACTTCCTAAGAAACTGTCCTGGGAATTCCAGTAATGGGAGGATAGGTTCTGCCTCCCACCTGCACAGACCAGTATCTTGGTGATTAAGAGCAAGAATTCCCCTGCTCAGAAGAGACAATATACACCATGGGGCAGGCCGTTACTGGTGGTGAGGTAGAATATGATGGTGGTGCGCTCCGTAGAATCTTCCATCACATGGGTCGTGTGCACTGGAATTCATCCTTGGTCATAATAGATCACCTCCTCCATGGCTAGTTCCCACCAGGGACCAGCATCTTACGGACAGCACCTACCTGTTTAGTTCTGAAAAATTTGCCCAACTATTATCAGTGCAGCTTTGTTCCCAGGGAAAGAACACAAAGTAAATGCACCTGGGAAAACTGACTCATTTGCTCTACCCCATTCAAAGTTAGAATTAATCAAGGAAGGACATTCTTAAGGGTGTTCTCTCTCTTTCCCATTGGATTCAGACAGTGAGAAGAAAATTAAACAAAAGGAGGAAGATGATGAACCAGCCTCAGAATATGAATAATTCTGGGACCAAGGAGCTCCAGACAAAAGAAAGCACAATTCTCATTTTCACTGTTCATCCTTCATTTTCAAATATCCATCATCATCTACTGCCAAGATGCCAAGATTAAAAATCTGTTTCTCCATTTGCTTTCCTGTATTTCAATTGAGTTCAAAGGGATCACTTGTTCCAGACTGAAAGTGCATTACTATCAGGGAAGATCAGCACGAAGGTATTAATGAAATCATGTTTTTTTCCTGACTCTAAAGGGCAAGGAAAAAAAAAGGTATCCTTTCCTCAGGGTCTTTTAAGTTATCTTCTTCCATTTTATTTATTCTGGAATCCTTGTTTCTTTCTCAGTTTCATCCCTTTCTCTCTTTTTGCATCATAAATACAAAAAAAAATGTTCTGACTGCAAAGGGCAAGCAAGGAGTGCTGGTCTTACATTGGTCTGACTGTGGTAGTCAGAATCTGGTTCTCATTTCTACCACATTTCATGCATGATCTCTCTAGGTCTCATAGTCCATCTGTGCCTTGGTTGCACACTTGTGATACCTGCTATCTTACAAGCTCTCTGTAGCCAAGGCCACTCTCTCACTTTGTGTCATTACCAGTAGATCCAGCCACCCACAGCACCCCAGTCCTCTAGACTTGGGCATCTAGATATTCTACACTGTAACGATGATACCACATTTCTTCTAGAAGATCTCAGAAATCTTGGCCCCAAGTATAATATCTACATAGAGAAGCTCCTTATATCATTGGTTTCACAACCTAAATATCAATTACCTGGACCATGAGGAGCAGAGATTTTTTTACCCAGCTGGCATAGAAAAGCCCAGCAACACAAAGCTACACAAATCCATTGCATATGGTCTGTCCAGAGGCACTGAAGCAGAAGAACGGTGAGTAGAGCACCAGGATGGGGGATGTGCTGGCAGTCCTCACACAACCCCAGTGTGAGGAGCCAGAGGAGTCAGGATAGATACCTTCAGTTTCTTTGGCCTGCTCTACCAACCCCATTGCTGGTGTCTCTTTCCCCAACAAGTGGCCAGCTGGTTCTAAAATCCCTCAGTCCTGGCAGGGAACCATTTTGGACAGATGAATCCAGGACTCTGTAATTGTAGCTCCAGCAAGTCCCTGGAGTTTGTCCATCTAGTCATGAAGTCTGGGATCTCCCTGTCAGGATTGCCCTTGCCCTGGCCCTGACAAGGCACCAAATGCATGGACCTGCTTTGGTAAGCCTGAGAGTGTGGCCCAGTAACTCACCTGGGGTGGTCAGTGTGAAGCCAGTCAGACTGCATTTGTCATTACCAAAAGATTGCTGACAATGTACAGTCTTTGGTACCAAACCTATGTCCTGAAATGGCAAAAGTCTTGGCCTTAGTAGGTTCCTGCCCAGCAGTGAGGCTTTACAGGAAAGGGTATGTGTGTCTTAAATGATACGAAAAACTACATCTTGTTTATAGTTTTTTCACGATCATTAAAAGTCAAATATGGCTTTCTTTTTTTTTGCATCTTGGTTGGAGACATCACTACATAAACATGCGTGTGTGTATGCAGGGCAGATACTAAGTATAAATGTATAACTATAAATATGTAAGTATAAACATAGATGGGCATGTAGATTCATTTCATCCTAAATACTGCAGATTTACACATATGTTCACATATGTATATATTTATATGCACAATAAAAGGTAGACTAATGTCTCATATCTACTCAAATGATAGTACCTAACTACTAACACATATAGTCACAGCAGAAATAACTACAACAAAGTAAAACCCCAATGGTTTTCAGATGAATGGGATTGTTGCTAGAAATGTTTACAATCCTGTAACATTACTTTTGATTTATTGTGCTCCTATACATACACAAAAGAGAAGGGAAAGGGCGAATTTTATTAAATGAAACAATTTTGAGCCTATAAACAAAGATACACAACAACTTTCCTGTAATTCTGTGTGTGAAAAATGCCAGTATTTTATTTTTATTTTAAAAGATTCCAACCATTATTATGTAAAATACATTAAACAAAGAGCAGCCACTTCCCCTTATTTATTCTGTTTTTCTTTAAAAAGCTGATTTCCAGCCTGGAAAGCATTCTAACAATAAAAGTATGAATAAAATACAAATCATTTCAAAATGGGCTGGGGCTCCAGGGAATAGAAAAAGAATGTGTATAATTAAAGACTACATCATAATGCCTCTAAAAAGAACTGATTGAAACATTTTTCATGTGATTTCATTGTGCTGAGGCAAAAATATTTCACAGACATATAGGACTTGAAAAAGACATTTTTAGCAGGAAAATTTTTTAGTTCAGATTATCACCTCAGAAATGACCAGACTGAGAGTCTAGCTCACATTTTTAGTGCTACAGTCCCTGCAATTTGAGGCTTCAGCTTCACTCTGTCCATTTCAGAGAGAACTACCAGGAGATGTTCAGCCCTGAAGGAAGAAGTAAAAGGTTACCAGCCAGGGTCTTCACAATTCAGTTGACACCCTGATCACATTAAAAACCCCCAAGACAAAAGGGTCTCAAATTTCGTAAACTTTTTCTAAATGTTTTTAAAGTACAGCTTTGCATCCCAAGGTAGTCCAGTACAGTCCCACCTCCATAAATGCACTAGGGAAGTTCAACAGTGGAATGAAAAGAGGATTTGGAAAATCAAATGTTGTCATGAAATGGAACTGTTGCTTTCTCTCAGCTTTGAAGCTAAACTAAAGCCATTCTCAGCTCTTAACTTTTCAAGATAATTTTAAACCCCAACTTTCTTGTAATGTAGCATATTTTTTCTCTCCCTCCATATATGTACATATCTATAAATATTATGCTGAAATCCGTATCTTCACGCTCAAGTTTTAACAGAACTTGCTGACTTTCCCTGAAATTCAATTTAATTTAATTTTTTTCCTGATTCATTATATGGAGGGAATGAATCAGGAATTGTTGATTCATATACCGAATTTGTATTGTACTTCTGAGGCATTCAATCAGCATTGTCTAGGAAAGATTGTAACTCTGCTCTTTGAAGCTGTGAACAGGGTACCTTGGATAGATTCTTAATAAGAGAATCAGAGCTATGCACTCAAGTTTGAACCCTCCCTGCATCCCTCCTGGTAGGCTAGTCTGTCTAACTCTGTGGTGTAGCACCATGCAAAGACACTACCTGGCATCCCATGCACTGTACAGCCCTGGTTATGTGACAACAGTGCCTATGGCTTACATGGTCTCAGCAGAGATTGTGCTAAGTGCTGTGGTGACAATTTTTTTTTGCCTTCTGGACTAGAGCTAGATGAGTTGGAAGTAGGTTTACGTATGGTCAGTGCTCATTTATGGCCTCACAATATCTTAACGGAAGAGCAGCAGCTCCAAATGTGCATGGTTAGATTGTTCATATTAGAAAATAGACAAGAAAGAAAAGCCCTTGCCCAACGGGATTCTCCAGACCATGAAGGGCATCTTAAAGCAATCTCAGGATCTCTAGGAGAAAAGAGCCATGACAGTGGCTGCAGTGGTAAAAGATAATAAAACAATGTTTTTACAAATACCTTAACAACAAAAGCTAGTGGCTCATGGCTTAGACAGGAACACTCTTTGCTGGATAAAAAACTGGTTGGATGGCTGAGCCCAGAGAGTTGTGGTGAATGGAGTTAAGTCCAGGTGGCGGCCGGTCACCAGTGGTGTACCCCAGGGATCGGTTTTGGGGCTTGTCCTGTTTAACATCTTTATCAATGACCTGGATGAGGGGATTGAGTGCTCCCTCAGTAAGTTTGCTGATGATACCAAATAGAGCGGGTGTGTTGATCCTTTTGAGGGTAGGGAGGCATTGCAGAGGGATCTGGAC
>NW_010108125.1:11941-17529 GCF_000699245.1 Pterocles gutturalis | reverse complement strand
TTTAATATATATTATTTTCAGTGGTTTTCTTGCTGCTGTGTTTAGCAGACCCTCTCATAGCGCAGAATTCCCCTCTGCTAGGTGCTGTACAAAATGGTTCTTTTTTCCCTTTAAGTCACTTCTGGACTTTTTACGAAGCAGCTGGTATCCAGCTCGGGAGACCAACCCAGTGATCCCATCGCAGACCGCAAGAACATCCCCCTGCCATCCTGCAGCAGGAACTCTGGGTTACATCTCGTGCACGGCTTCGTCACTGCGAATTAACAGTTTTTGTAGAGTCTTTACAGGATGGGAGGAACAGCTTGATTGATATCCAGAAAATCCTATACTAAAAAGATCGAGAAATCCAGAAAGAAGGATAATCCAACCAGGCTCAGCACAGGAGAGCTGCTGCCTACGCCGGGCTGCACACTAAACTGGTAATGCCTCCGAGATGCTGGGTCGCAGGTAAGAAAACTTCCTGCTCGGGCATTATATCCTCTACTTCCCATGCTGCTGTGATGGTATCAGGAGTACGGCACAGAACACGCTTATTTTTGCTTTTATATCGCTTTCTTAGAGGATTAAGCCTGGGAGGGGGGAGTGGGGGCAGAACACAGCCACTCTCCCACTTCGGGTGCCTCGCTCAAAGCATCCGGCGTTTCCCCGGCAGGTTCCTCGCAGACCAGAAGCGAGCTCCTGCAGAGGCAGATCTGTCACCGAGAGAACAAAAGGATCTTGGTGTTCACACAAAGCGCCCAGGGAATTACTGCTTGTATCAAGGGCAAATAATAAGCGATTTCAGAACAGCAAGAAACCCCGAGACCGTTATAGGATTAGTGGGAAAGCAATCTGCAGCGATGCTCACTCCAGCTGTTGCGTTCCTCAACCCCAGGTTGGGGATGTGGCACGGATCTCCTCGGGTTCACCACCAATTTAACAGCTAAATGCTCACCGCAGACAGGAGGAAGAAGCAACTTCCTTGAACAAACAAGGACACAGTCCGAGTTTTGCGTTTAAAAAAAAAAAATAAAAATCCACAAAACGCAAACCACGCTGAGCACAAGAGAATATTTATGATTTAGGAGCAGCGCCGCTTTCCCTCATCTTTAGGGCAGCGTGTGTGAGCTCAGATGGAAAAGCAGCCAGCCAAGTGGTTCCACATCACATGCTGCACGCTGATGCTTCCAAAAAAGGAGATTTTCTAGTCGCTGCCGAAGGAGATATCTCAGCCATCCCTTTGGATGTGTGGCAGCTACAGAAATTTTAAATGGTTCCAAATTCTTCCTCTCCTCACACCGTCAACAGGAACTTTCCCTTCACCAAAATCAGGGGGAGAAATATCATGTCCAGATGGTATTGGGTGAGTTCTCACGTTCCGCTTAAGTCTGAACTTTGATGGGCTTTCAGACAAGGCAACTTTCCAAGATTTTTCAATAAGCAGGTACGCAATGGTGGGAATTTGAGAGCGAGCCGGAACGAGCCGAGTCCCAGCGGGATCCCCAGGAGCGGCGTGCCTTGTCCCACTCTTCCACGGGCTCTTGCCTGGTTCATGCAAAATGCTGAGGACCCGCGTTTGGTTTCAAGAAGCGACAGAGCTGTCCTGTGGTCTCATCCCAACCTCGATGCTGTAAGAAGCGGACTCCAGCCACGCCGCCAGGGCCAGTGGCTCTGGTTGGGACAAACGCCCTGGTAGAGAAAATCCCCGGTCAAAGCACAAACGAAACAAAAGCTCCCCGCAAAGGGGAGGCTCGGGCAGAGCCTGGCGAGCGGAGCACGCCCAGGGGGTGACAAACCGCAGGAGGCATTTCATAGAGCGGGTAACGCAGCCGGGGCTCCCGCAGGCTGCCGTGACCGAGAGGCTTCGGGAACTTTTCTAGTTAGCACCTTCCAGCAGCGAGGTGGAAGGACGGCAGGCTTACGGCACAGGAGAAAAGGATGATATTTAACACAGCAGGAAATAAAGGAGAAGGAAAAGAAATCAGAACTGCTTATTGCTCTCTCCTAGGAACCCTGCTTGGTGCTTTGCAAAGATTCCCTCTCCTTCGCTGCTGCTGAATCTGGACCAGGAGCTTGTCCTCCCTTGCAACAGTGTGATGCTTAATACAGAAAGAAAGAGTTAAAAAGAATCCTTTCAGATTCTTTGCTGTTCAAGCAACGGCATGCCTTTGATCAAAAAATACAAAGCCTTTCTTTTTGCCCTCCTGCTGACCCCCTGCCAATCACCGTAACACCATCCTCTGAAAGCAGAAAGCACCGCGACAGCGGAGCCCAGTTTGCCTTGGGCTGGGATTTATTATACCAAGTCTTGTGAAATTATTAAATTTAAATGCCTTGCTCAACTGGTTTGGCACTGAAGCAGGCCTTTTTCTTCCAAACCTGATAACTAAAACCTGGTTTTAGATGAGCCCCCGTTTTCCCGACACTGAATATTCACACTGTACAGAGAGCACGGTGCTGTGGCCCCCATTTTACGCAGCAAGTAAAGACCAGACACAAAAGGATTTTGGTGCCTATTTTCTGTCCGTTACAAACCCTCACTTCCATACCTCCTCTGTCTTAAACTCAACAACTCCTCCTGTCAGGGAACAACCCAATAACCACGTGCCCTGATGTTTTCGATCATTTTGCAGACATCTGGCCCAGCAGCAGCGCAGCTGGACCCGGCCACTCTCCCAAGGACGATCCCAAACCAAAGAAATTTAAGGGAAAAAAATAGTTTGGAAGCTCTGCCTTTGTATTTTGAGATTTACTTCAACAAAACTACAGGATTCAGACCTTTTAGCCACGAGACAAGGCTGTAGCCACTGTGGAGAAGGTGCAAACTCCATTTCCCTTCATCCAACTTCTTTTTTCCTTCAGTTCAAGGTGGGAATTAAACCCTTCTCACGCTCCCCCAAATAAATCCTTCGCGTGTTCTTTGTAGCAGGATGCTCAGGGGCAGGTTGCTGTGCCCTTTTCAGGAAACATGTAAAGAGGAATCAAAGTGAAACACAGCTCAGGAAAATGGAAGTGGGAACGGTAAGAGAGAAGATAAAGGTCAGAAGAGCATTTGCTTCTAGTTAGCTCGGAACAAACCCAGGCTGGGGATGCCTGCATGGGGTCACTGCTGTCCTGCAGGTCTCATTTCAGATCTACCACAAACCACATCCCTCGACCTCTTCTTGTTGGGCTGAAATCCATCTCAGTTGAGAGCTGGGCTCAAGGACGCAGAGGAAAGTGTTTCTGTTGCTAGGGGCTTTGATATCTCACACCTTTTCAAACCACCCATCCACCCTACCCAAAATTCACCGTGTAAAGGGAAAATCTGGAATAAGACAGATATCTTTTTGGTCTATCCAGGGACGTACACAACCAAATTGTTTCTTGTATGACTATAATTCTTTCTTGTTCATAAATAAAATTATTAACCTCCCCTGCTGTCAGCCTGGCATGGAATTTGGATGCCTTCCTGCTACAAAATACATTTTCGCTTTCATGAGATGGATGGAAAAGCCCCAAGGCAGGGCTAAGGAGGAAGAGCAGCGTGCGTGCACATCTCAAAGAGAGGCAGACACGACTGCTCACTCTTTGACATGCTTCTGCCCCTCCCAGCCGCTTGACACCGCTGAACCCTGATCCCCGAGTCTACTTCTATCCCGCTCCAAAGGAGTTTGTGGTTTTCACTTAACCCGAACCACCCTGCAACAACCAGCCGCCTCGTTTGTTGAGAATTAGCACCTTGAATTTATTTTCTTCTTCACTAGGAATGTGGCAGTAGCTGATAAAAAGCTAATAATACGCAGCATGCGAAGGGAACGATGATGGTTCTAATGCTGAAAGTAAAACACCCACAGAAACCTGGGGCACTGAACAGACACTGAAGAAGATTCAGAGAATTGCTGCGATGAGCTCGCCACGGATCACCCAAAGGAAGCAAAGCAACAGCAGGCTCTGCTCCTCAAAGGAAACCACCACTAGAAGGAGTAACAAATACCCGACCAGCACGATGCAGAAGCTCAACTTAATTTAGAGAAAGGAAACTGCGGTACCGAAGAGAGGAGTGATTGTACAGAATGCCGTTAGAGGAGGACTTGTCATCTTCTCTCTCATGATTCAGCGCCACGGCTCTTTACCTTTAATGACTTCTTTGACAACAGATTAGCTTAGCTCTGGCAAAGTCAGCGAGAAGCAGACAGCCAGAGTCCTTTCCAGTTACCGTTATTGGCCATATTCAGCAAGATCCCGTTCTCATCAGGAATAGTAACTGGCTCAGAAGGGAGAGCTTGCAGTCGGACTATTTTTGGTACTCTACAAATAAACGCCAAATGGCACGGAGTGAAGTTAGGGGGCATGCTGAAATCCATCCTGTGAACACCCTGGCAGCTCGGTGCAATGGCTTTACCTGAGCCCTGGCAATGGGAATGTCACATCCTGGCCAGCAAGAAAAGCCACCTGCATTTCCGTCCTAACAGCCCTCTCCAGGGCACCGACTTAAGGATACAAGAAAGACTGACACAATCAAGACATTCCTCTGCCAAGCCCAAGTTTTGTTCATCTACAGGCAAACAACAAAACGAGCGGCAGCACGGGGAGGAGCAGATGTACTTCAGTTCCAAGCTCTGCTCCAAAAGGCCTCATGTACCTGTCACGGAGAGTGTTGGGACCCAGGTAGGGGTACTGGCTGTCCTTGAGTTTTCCTTTGATGAGCTGATCGAGTGTTTCTTGAAGGAGAGGCTGGTGCTGTGTATAGACATTCTCGACACCCTGCAGTGCAAGAGAAGCTCTTGTTATGAATTAAGACAGCAAGGGAGCAGGCTAAGAGAGATCAGCAAAGGCACAAAAAAGGAGCAGGATCATCTGATGGACACAGCAAGAGCTGACTGCTGAAGCCCAGATTTAGAGAGGCTTCTCAGCAACTAACTCCTGTTGTCTTCAGTGAGAATCATGCACTAGAAGCCCAATGCACTTACAATTAAACCTCTCAAATTCATGACACATGGCATGCAAGTCCTGCTCCTCAACTGTAATTTTGACTAGAATCGTCATGATTTCATCTGTGGCAGATCCGTACCTTCAGTCCTTTGAGGAATTGTTTGGTGATGGCTACAGCATCCTTGGGACTGAACAGGTCACTGCCCCGGACCCGCTTCCCTCCATACTCCACAACGGCAGACACCAGCTATACAGAGAGAGGCAAAACCAGAATCCTGTCAACCTGGGAGACTGGCTTCCAGGCAGTGTTTGTCTAGTTAGGCTCAAGGGAGGTAATGGAACAATCACAGAATCATTAAGGTTGGAAAAAACCTCAAGGATCATCAAGTCCCAATGACCAAGGAGTCAGGGAGATCGATCCCAAGCAGATAACGCAGCACACAGAGAGGTGAGGGGGGTAGAGAAGAAGGATTCCTCGTATTGACCAAGCAAGTCAGTCTGCCGTGACACAGCCTGAATAAGGAGAGAAGCTTTCATCTCCTTAGTCTGCTGCAGCAAGAGCAGATCTTCCCCACAATGTGACATCATCCTGCTTCTCCACCTCCTCTCCAGCTGCTCACTACCCTTGCCAAGCGCTGCCACCCGCTGCCTCCCAGCCAAGCTCCTTTCACAGGCTCCAGAAGCCCTCTGCTGCC
>NW_010108125.1:1088-11910 GCF_000699245.1 Pterocles gutturalis | reverse complement strand
AGCAGGAGCTGGGGGAAAAGGCTGGGGAGGAAGAGGGGAAGGAGAAAGGAAGCATGTTCCAGGCTCTGCCCACATGCCACACACCCATCCCAGCAGACTCCTGGCATGCCTGCCATCTCTGCTTCATTCAATCCTTCAGAATATCACTGATTTTGGAAATGGAAATTAAGGAATTAGTTATGCCTTTTATGGTAACACCTGCAGACCTCAAACAAGCTCAGGGTTCTCTTCGCAAGGTGCGGCACAATTCAACAAAAACGCGTTGTGCTAAACTGCGGCAGGTAAACCCCAATGAACAATGATTTTCCACCCCTGTGCCCTCCTGTCCCCCTTGTTCACCCAGCTGAAGGAGCAATGCTGCGATTACCTTTCGGTATTTCTCTGACACACCCCGGTTCTTGAGATCCGCCATCAGCCCCGGCAGGCTGTTGCTGCTGTGCCGCTCGTAGTGCAGGGCGTAAAGCATCACCAGCCGCGCAGCGTCAAACTCCGTCACCTTGGGGTTCTGCAGGAGGCGACGCACGTTCTGCAGCAAGACAGGGAGAGCACTGTTAGCGGAGGGGCTTTCAAAGGACGTGAAAACAGACTAATATCAAGCCCACTACCTAGTAACAAAATTGCACGCGGGAGGAACGCAAGAAAACTAAATTGTGTCACAAGCAACAGAGCCCAGCTTCTTACGTGCTCTACGGTTTGATTTATGAGTGTACAAAGGAGCGCAAGTTGCTTTTGGGTCTTTTCATGAAGCTGGGAGTTCACAACCCAGTTCTGCTGTCCATTCGTAACTCTCCCTAACATGCTGGGGATGAGCTCAGGTCACCGTGTGCCTTCTCCAAAGGGGCATCAGCGGCACTGCCAGAAACCTCTGCCCTTCCCTTCGCAGCTTGAGCAGAGCCAGACCCGGCCGACGAGTTCCATCGTCATATTGACTGTCAAGAAAAAGCAGTTAGGACAATTACACAAATTCTATTTTCTTTTGGAAGGCGCAGGACAGAAGCATCAAAGTCTCAGATAACCTTTGGATGCGAGAAGCGGAGGAGCAAGTATCAAGCGCTCGGAAGCAAAGGAGGAAAGGAATTACTGCATGAAAAGAAAGATGAGAGCACGGGAGGTACCTACAGAAATCTACAGTTATTACTTCTAATATGCAGATCATTAGTTTTTCCACTGAAGAGAACGTGAGACCATTGTAAATGAAGGGTGCATGCCCCACAGAGGTGGTGTGTTAAGTACAGACCCTCTGCAGAACGGTTCAGAACCCCGATCACGCCACTTCCCTCCAGGGGCTGCAGGCAGGATGGAACTGCTGGTGCAAACCCACAGCTGGCTGTGTAAGCGCTGCTCCTTCTTTCCTTATTTCCTCCCCGCAGCCTCCCAGTCGTTGTGTCAAGTCAGAGAGTTGAGACAATGAACAGAACAAACACCGGAGCCAAGCTGGTGGCTCAGGTGAGCAGCGGGAACAATAAACTTCTTAACGCCGAGCTTGGAGACGGATCTCAAAGAACAGGCATCAGCGACCAGATGTGTCTGCAGACATCTGGTTAGGGCTGGACAGATGCTTTAGGACACAGCAAAGTCTGAAATTCTGCCTGTGCTGAACACGAAAGCAAACCAGTCAGCCTGTATCAGCTCAAACGCACGGCAGCAGAGGAGCTGCCACGTTTACAGCTGCAGAAATTGCAGCTCCAAGTGAGATGGAACCTGTCAGGATTTTTTCAGCTCCGTAAGCACACATGACCTTCAAATGCTCCACAAATCCCAGCATATCTCTGCAAGACTCTCCCACCTTCCCCATACAGGCAGACAACATGGAGACGTTCAGAGAACAGCCGTGACACAAGGCTGTGACACTGTTGTCACTCAGCACCCCCTTTCAGCTCTATTTGCTGTCATTTGTTTGACTGATGCAGACTAGTTAGAAAAATATACAATAAAATCCTGGCTTGGAGGAGGATCAACAGGAGTTCACCATTACCCTTGGTGAGGTCAGGAATCACCTGTGAGGGCGAGGGACAGAGTCCTACGGAGACGTCTGCTCGCAAGATTTTTGATCCTGTGCCGGCAGCGCAGCGGCAATGCCTATAGAAGCGGGAAGTGTGTAAAACAGAAAAGCTTTTGTCCATCTAAGGAGATGGGATTCAAAACCTCCCATTCATCTCTCAAGGCTCATGTACTATGTCATGATTAATAAGAGAGCAAGGGAAGAATAACCAAAATGTACTGTACTCAGGGGCCCTAGGCCACCAGAGGAATTAACAATTGCTGAAGTTACATCAGTGGGAGAACAACTCTGCCTTTATTTCATCCACTGGCTTATTCTTCATTGTTTCTGCGGCCTTGGCCCTTCACTGCCATTAGGAGACTGCACCAGGGAATGGCCTGGGGCAGTGCAGCTCGAGAGATACTCATCTCTCAGGCAGAAAGACACCAGTTCCCCAGTTCTGAATTTATTTCCTAGCTGCTACATGTTTTCCAGTCGGTCTCAGTCGTTAGAAATACAATAGAGCCCTTTATGCACGCGGCTGTAAGTGAAGTGCAGGCTGCTCTTCTGCTCTCAAAACTGCAGAAATACCTGGTTAGTGCAGGCTAGGACCTGAGCTAGCACCAAGCTGAACTCTAGTAACAACCCTGCCGTGACAGAACGGCACTCGGTGGGCGCTCTGTCCCGGCTCCAGCACTGCCTCGTACTCTCTCAGCCGTAGAGATGATCATGAGACTGCATCATCGTCATCATCAGGACCTCACATCATCCCTTTCTTCAACAAATCTGAGATAACTTAATAAAAAGCAGACCAACATTTTCCAAAACGATCTCCAACGCCAAGCACCGACGTTCCAACGCTATGCTCGGTGCTGTGTTAATTCAGAAATGACAGCTCACAGCACAGACACGGTGGGCTGATGAATTAGAACTCAAATATTTGACTTTTAAACTGCAAAAGCTCAATCTAGAAACAATGATAAAGCAAGAGAACCTCAGAGGCTGTTTTCAGCAAATGCATTTTATGGCTACGTTCCCATTTCAGTACTTAGTCATCTGAACTCTACCCAATCCAAGCTATGGAATCAGATCTGTATGCTCACCCATCTATACAGCTGCAATTACTTCAGCTTCCCATCAGCTCAGGGTCTATCTGTATGCTCACCCATCTATACAGCTGCGATGACTTCAGCTTCCCATCAGCTCAGGGTCCGGTAACAGACTACAGCACTCACAGAGTCTAATATTATCCCCCAGCCACCTACTTGGAGCACGGAACAACAGAGGCAAAGAGGACACGTATTTCAAATCTGTCAAAGATGCTTACTTCCATTTTCTAGTCAAACTGCTTCTCCAGGATGGGGTAAAGGAGTCCGTGATATGGTGGAACTTCTGCCTAAGCTCTAAAAAATTAAGGAATCATTTCTTAATACTGAGTTGCTGGTATGATGCAGTCACGTTCAACAATACCACTATTTTCTCTGAGCAGTCAGCAGCCACAATTCATCACTATCGACGTCCTGTCAGATACTAGGTCAGGGCACGGAACCCAACACGCCAGCGCGGGGTCAAAGCTTCAGTCTACACCCAGCTATAACAGACGCCTCTGTTCAGCTTTTTCACTCTTCTTTGCCAAAGAAATCTTTTATCTAAGAGACTTTCCATTGTTTTTTATTTAAAAAAAAAAAGGTAAAAGCTAGCAGCTCAATGACTAGTCTGGTTAAGCAATTTCAGGGATTCCATTTCTTCTTCCCCCCAACAAACACAACCAGCTTCTGGACGGGGGTCCCAGTTGGTTTTTCACTGGTGGCTGCCCAGGCAGCCTGCCAGAAACCAAGTGACTGCGTACAACGAAGGAATGTTGTATTGTGAAATGTAAAGACAGAATTTGCAAAGATGCTTCTCAAGCCGGTTATTAACGGTGATTCATCCCCATCTGAACTGAACGGGGAGGAGAAGAGTAATTCTAACATCTCATCTCCCAACCCTGCAGGATATTTCCATGCAGAACTCCCTCTGACTTCCAGTATCAAACTTCCATCAACAGGGGAGTTACAGGATCAAACCACCTGGATTCAGACAAAGGATCGCGGTTGGGTTTTGAGCCCGAGGTACCTGGAGAGCACTGGAATGGTCACTCTGGCAGGCCAGCTCCTGCTCCACTTCAGACACCTCCAGCAGGTTCCGCTCCCCGACCAGCCGCGACAGCTCTCCCACGACCGTCACGTGCTTCGATACCGTGCCTGACATCTTCTTGAACTGCGGGTAATTCTCCACGAACGCCTGCCACGGGGGAACCAAAGCAACCAGCTCTTCAAAAGAACAGCAAGAGCCAGTGGATGTCTGCAGCCCAGCAATAAACTGCATCAACTCATCTGCATCAATATAAACAAGACCAGTGCGGGCATATCAGGCACCTCAACCCCAGGAGCCCACGGGATTTCTCCAATGACAAGATTTTTGGTAGGGATATACTTTCTATTTACTCTAGAAAAAAAAAAAAAAAGGATAGAGAAAGTCCTTCCAAAGACACGGGATTTCTCCAATGACAAGATTTTTGGTAGGGATATACTTTCTATTTACTCTAGAAAAAAAAAAGGATAGAGAAAGTCTTTCCAAAGACTTCAGGATTCTTTAAATCTCGAGCAGTGACTGAATTCACAGCCCGTACTCAGAGCTGTGGGCAAGTGACCCAGCTCAGATATAAAGTCCACGCAGCCGTATTCGAGTGAGCTAAGTACTTAAACCAGAGCTTATCGATGCAATTACAGGGCTTCGGGATTCCAGCAAGCTCTAAGCAGCAGCTTAGGGAGCAATCAAAACATGCAAGCTTGCAGGCCACGCCACAGTGGTGCAGACCGGCTAACAAGTCTTGCCTCCAGCGAGGAACCACCGTAGTGAACACAGTGCAAAAAGGAGGTTCCTGCTCCACAGAACCAGCACACCACAGAGGTCTGACATGTTGGTACTGGTAGCGTGGACTGTCAGTGGACAGACAGCGGTGATCTGCACCGTCCTGCAATGGAAGGGCTTTGAACGTATGGATTGTACCTTCATATCCGCTATGGATTCCAGCTTCTGCTGCTCCTTAGGCTTCCTTCTCTGGAAATCCTCCATAAGGTTCTTGATGTTGCTGCCAATTTCTGCAAAGTTCAGGTACATGTTCTGCGCAGAACAAGACGGGGATTCTGAGAGAAAGCCATTCTAATGCAAGGCTTGATGCAGCTGGAACAGGGTGGCACTCTGTGCCCAACACACCAAAGTGCCATCGCACATCGTCTCCCTGAGACCCATGCCTGAGCAAGCAGCTCTGCAGTTTGAAATAAAACTACAAAATGGATGCTTTCTTTCATGTCAGATGCTACTTGCATTATAAATTGATTTTCAGCACTTGCATAAGAGTCCCGACCCTCAAAGTCATCGGAAACTTCCTTTCACGTGGCAAAACAAAGACTGGAACCTGATCCCCAAATTCAGCTGCTCACTGAATCCCCGCTGAGATACCTACGTTGGCGTAGAACTCGTCGTTCTCGGCAGACAGGACCACCTCTCGGAGATCCTTGCTTATCCCCGGTACGCGAGAGAGGTCGATGCGGTTGTTGTTGATCCCCAGCAACTCATGAACCATAGCCTGGTACGTCCACTGCCAAGGAGAGCAAAAGAGAAAGGCAAAGGATGACCCCAGTGAGATACCAAACAGCACTGGGAAATTAACGGATTTCACACTGAACTCCAGCAAAGCCAGTTTATAATTCTCTAGTAACACACAGCGGATCCAAGGTGTGCATCCCTCCAACTTTTGCCAGGATCCAAGGTGTGCATCCCTCTAACTTTTGCCAGAAAGTTACAGTAAGAAATAAATATTACTTCTATTATAGACAGACTGGCGTCCCACGGCGAGAGGTGCTGGTGCAAACAAAAAAGGAGAACAACCCTGTTCCAGGGTGCTTACTGTAGGTACGTTCAAAAGACACAACTCTCTCTAAAAGAAGAGCAAGGGGGATTAATATTCCTGTTCAAACAGTTCTGTTTGCCACCATTATCTCCCTCTCCTCCACTGAGAAGACACATGGATTTTTGGCTGCAGAGGTTCCACAGTTACGATTTCCCACATTTTTCTTCCGCAGCAGTAGCGTGCTTCTGCACAGCAGTGCGTTACTGTGTTTATTCTAGGAAGACTAATATTTATCCAGAGAGAAAACTGAAAGCTGATCAGAGCACCGACGTGCCCAACACTCCATTTACACTCATCTGAATCTCTCTCCTGGATAGAAAATCTCTGCATAGCAGATAACGCTGTTGGTGCCCTGTGCTGAGTGCGGTCCTTAACTCCACAAACCACGTGTGAGCGGAGTTTCTGGCCGTCAGGTTACTCCATCTATCATCACGAGCTCCTACAGCACCAGTGTTACAGAATCTACATTGAGATGAGGTCTTGGCAAGAAATTCTTTACTGCATTGGGGGGTGAGGCAGTGGCAGGTTGCCCAGAGAAGCTGTGGGTGCCCCATCCCTGGAGGGGTTCAAGGCCAGGCTGGATGAGGCTTTGGGCAACCTGGGCTAGTGGGAGGTGGCCCTGCCCGTGGCAGAGGGGTTGGAACTCAATGATTTTTACAGTCCCTTCCAACCCAAACCCTTCTGTGATTCTCTGGCTGCAGCCCAGCTGCAGCTCCAGGCCGTTGCCCGACCACCAGGCTGATTTGTGTCTAAGCATACTGCACAGAAATGAAACAAACAGACTTTTTGATACCAGAATCTGCAGCACAACAAAGAAATTAAAAAAAAAATATATCACAATAGCTACATAGTAAATACCCATCAATAACACAGAGGGAGAAACACACCCGTGCAGGGTCACTCAATAACTGCGTACGTGTTCTGCCAAACAGCCTGCATAAATAAACCTTTGGGAAGCACCCTGCCAAGACACGAGGACTCCAAATGTAAAGTCTGTCTTACAGAAGGACAAGTGGCTTGGTTTTCAGGGTGCTGGCTACATCTGCCACTGAAGCCCATGCTCAATCCCTGCTCAACAGCCTGAAAAAACAGGCCACGAGATGAAAAAGGGATTTCAAAAAGGATGGGGGCAGAGGCAATACTTTTTACCTTTTAAATATAAACCATGACCTGCCAGGGTGTGAACCCTGCTGCTACCGCCACAGGGCTCTTTGCGCTTGCAGAACTCGCATTCCTACCTCAGCCCTTGCGCAACTGCGAGATGATTCACCTGGTTCAGAAGTGGGGTGATGGCATCGTCAGACCGGTCCAGAATGAGGAGTAAAGGAGGAACCTCTGTGCGCCGAAAGTCAAACAGCTCATACTCTTTAGTGATTACTTGCTGTTGAGAAAAGGAAAAAAAAAAAAGCTACTTCATCTGATGTCATCCTGGAAAATGTTTCCTCTTGGCTTGGTGAACAAAAAGCAAAGAGCTGAAGCAACAAGTTGTGCTGCTATCTTTGACTACCCTGCTAATGAAGAAATAATACCTGCTCTCAAAAGATTCATACTCCAATTTATGACACTCAGGGGAAATACGGTTCAAGTAAACGACAGAATTTACACGAATCAACTGAAAAAGGGTCTTTCTTTCAGATGGATCAATATGTAAAAAATTTAAACAAAATGTCAGCACATTGTGAAACTGATTGAACATCCCTGTGGGTTCTCGCCATACCTTCACACATTCAGCAAGCCTCTTTGCTGGCTCAGAGGAGAGCTGGTACCGAATCATGGGGCATTTCTTCAGAGACAAAAGCAGAGCAGTCAGCCCCTGAGTTGTCCTGGACAGCTGAGCCGGATCCCAGCTGCGACCCTAGAAGGAAAGGCTGCATCAAGGACGGATGCACCATCCCCAAGCTCCTTCTCACATCAAGTCTCATTTTAAGTCTTAAAGTCTTAGAGTAAACCATCGTTTGATTGAAGGAGCAGGTACACCAGAGGCCACAATCCGGATTCCCCAATTCCCTCCCCTTGCCAATTCCTTGTAAGGATCAGCTCCTGCCTTACAGGCCCTCAGCAGCAGCCCACCACTGCCCCCAGCTTGCTGTGGCCGCTGGTCTCTCTACCAACCACAACACAAAGCCCCGGAGGAGCATCAGCGTTTTACATACCTGGCAGCAGCCCAAGAGGTTGAGAGAAAAAACGTGTGGATTCACCGCAATGTAATCGCCATAGAACTCCTGCCAACAAGCGAAAGCAAATACAGTTACATGTCTTGCCAACCCTTCCTCTGCCTACAAGAGCGCGTGTTCCAGCATCCGCCACACTAACACTAAAATCCTGAGCCATGCGCTGATGCATTGACTCTGATCATTTCTCCTTCCTCCGGGCGTAACCCCTCAGATCCCTGCACTTGTCCTGACAACTCCACTGTCGACTTGTCGTGTGTGTTTTCTGAGCTCTTTGTCAACACCACAAACGCAGCAGCCTTCTGAAACACAGATGACAAGAGGACCAGCAGCAGCTCTCACAACTGGAGGGCCGGCAGAAACAGGGGACACAGGAGCTTTTCTTTCTTTTACTTTTTTAATCCTGTGTGCGCGTTCATCTTTTCTTCCATCCTAGCCTGTCGCACAGTGCTGCTTTACCCCACACCCGAGTTTGTTAGCTTGTATGTTTGTTTTGCAGGTGCTTTTTTGGATGAGGAGATCTATTTCAAATATTCAAAATTCACCTGAACTTCTGCCACAACCTCCTGTTCATCAGCTTCAGCCAATGACTTGACATCACTCTTACTGATCACGTTACTGAAATCTGAAAGAAAAAAAAAAAACAGCGAAAGAACAGTCAGGCTCTGCAAGTGACAGTAGCACCACAGAACAGATTTTCCTCTGGAGCCAGAGCAGATTGCAACAGAGATCCCTTGACCTTACACCTGCGAGGATGAGATGACGTTAAGATCCAGAAGTTACCTCCCAGGGTACTCTGAGCTCATTCCATGTCCAACTTTCTGCCTCTGGTGCCGATATCCAGCACGTGACGGCAGCACCGATCAGCACAGAACGGTCACAGAGGACGGATTAAACGCCCCGTGGGACGCGGCAGTGCTGGAAGGGCAGTACCAGCCCTCTCTCATCCTCTCCCTGGCCCAACATCTGCCCAACTGAGCAACACCACGTGCAGCCCAGCTGCAGTCAGCAGCTCTATCTGATAAAAGCCAAGTGATGGTAAATGGCCGCACGCACGGACACCCACATCTCTGCTGGAGCTCCTGGGCACTGCTCTGCCAGCAGGTCACCGCCACCCTTTCCAAGAGTCCGAGAGGGTCTCGCAGCCTGGAGCCTGGCTCCTTGGTGCTGCCGTCCTGCAGAGCCGCAATGACATCTAGAGGCCACTCCTGCTCATTTCCCAGAACCTCACCGAGGGAGAGCTGTGCTGGAGGACTAGACTTCAACACAAAACCAGCTACAGTTGCTCTGCTCCGTTTCCAAAACTACAGGATATCCTGTGGCACAAGCAGGACATGTGAGAAACACCTGCCCACCACGCCTGGCATTCGAAGACGCAGGTTTAGTCCAACACTGGGATGTGAAGTCAATCCTAATCCTGTCTCTGAATTATTTACCTTCAAGATTTGGGCCAGCCTCCCTCATCCAGTGCCTCTCAGCTTTCCTTATAATAAAGGCACTCTAGCATCAGCCTTCTTTCATGTTTATGAAGCAACACGAAGCTTTAAAATCACAGAAATTTTCAGGGCTAAGCTATAGCAGAGGAGTGGAGATTTCTGGTGTTGCGGCAAGTCTGACTGACCGGACAGAACGTGACACACTTACAAATAAAATAGATGCTGTACTTTGGCCTCCGCAGCTCCTGGATGAGTAACTCCACATTCTCCTGGATGAAAACGGCAGCAGGGAGAGCAGATTTTTAAAATGTCGCATAAAAAGGGACTGGAGGGACCCGTGCGCCCTCGGCATCCCCATCGTGGTCCCTCGTCATGACCTAGAGCGTGTGCATGACCGTCCCCTCCTGCAGGCTGGTGGCAGGTGTGTGGGAAAGGGCAAGGTGACCCCCGGGAAGGGCAGGGTGACCCCCAGGGAAGGACAGGGTGACCCCCAGGAAGGCCAGGTGACTCGTGGGATGGGCTGGGTGACCCATAGGAAGGGCAGGTGACCCCCAGGAAAGGCAGGGTCACCCCTGAGATGGGCAGGGTGACATCTGAGAAGGGCAGGTGACCCCCAGAAAGGGCTGGGTGACCCCGAGAAGGGCAGGTGACCCTGGGATGGGATGGGTGTCCCCTGAGAAGGGTAGGTGATCTCCGGGAAGGACAGGGTGACCTCTGAGAAGGGCAGGTGACCCCCAGAAAGGGCTGGGTGACCCCGATGAAGGGCTGGGTGACCCCTGAGAAAGGTAGGTGACCCCCGGGACGGGCTGGGTGTCCCCTGAGAAGGGCTGGGTGACCCCAGGATGGGCTGGGTGACCCCGAGAAGGGCTGGGTATCCTCTGAGAAGGGCAGGTGACCCCTCGGATGGGCTGAGTGACACCGGAAAGGGCTGGGTGTCCCCTGAGAAGGGCTGGGTGACCCCAGGATGGGCTGGGTGACCCCGAGAAGGGCTGGGTATCCTCTGAGAAGGGCAGGTGACCCCTCGGATGGGCTGAGTGACACCGGAAAGGGCTGGGTGTCCCCTGAGAAGGGCTGGGTGACCCCAGGATGGGCTGGGTGACCCCGAGAAGGGCTGGGTATCCTCTGAGAAGGGCAGGTGACCCCTCGGATGGGCTGAGTGACACCGGAAAGGGCTGGGTGTCCCCTGAGAAGGGCAGGTGACCTCCAAGATGGGCTGGGTGACCCTGGAAAGGACTGGCTGGCCCCCAAGAAGGGCAAGAGAGCCCCGGGATGGGCGGGG
>NW_010108125.1:0-356 GCF_000699245.1 Pterocles gutturalis | reverse complement strand
GGACTGGCTGTCCCCTAAGAAGGGCATGTGACCCCCGGGATGGGCTGGGTGACCCTGGAAAGGACTGGCTGTCCCCTAAGAAGGGCAGGTGAGCCCCGGGATGGGCTGGGTGACCCTGGAAAGGACTGGTTGTCCCCTAAGAAGGGCAGGTGACCCCAGGATGGGCTGGGTGACCCCCGAGCAGGCCAGGGTAACCCCCGGGTCCGGGCCAGGGGGCCGCACCTTGGTGGGCCGCACGAAGCAGATGGCCTTCAGATGCTTCATAGCCTCCCTGTTGGCAGAGTCGAGGCGCTCGAAGAGGTACACCTCCTTCTGCAGGATCTCGGACTGCGTGTACACCATGCTGACGATGCCGG
>NW_010108124.1:0-6774 GCF_000699245.1 Pterocles gutturalis | reverse complement strand
AAATTATGGAGAGTGTCTTGGCAAGCTCCCCTGCCAGCTCCCTCAGTACTCTCGGATGGATCCCATCTGGCCCCATAGACTTGTGTGTGTCCAGGTGGCACAGCAGGTCGTTAAGTGCTTCCCCCTGAATTGTGGGAATTGTGCTTTTTGTCCCTGCCTGCCAGCTCAGGGAGTTGAATACCCTGAGGATAACTAGTCTGACTATTGAAGCATATTGAAATCTGCTCTTGTGGTTTAACCTGACAGGCAGTGAAACACCACACACCCCTTTGCTTGCTCTCCACTAGTGGATGGGGGGCAGGGTCAGAAAAATGGGTTGAAACAAAGACGGTTTAATAGGACAGGAAACAAAGGGAAAATAATAATAATGATAAAAGAATAAACAAAACAATTGATGCACAATGCAATTGCTCACAACCTGCTGACCAATGCCCAGCCAGTCCCCGAGAAGTCACCGCCACCCCCCAACAAACTCCCCCCAGTTTCATCATTCAGCTTGTTCAGCATGATGTCATATGGTATGGAATATTTCTTTGGCCACTTAGGGTCAACTGTCCTGGCTGTGTCACCTCCCAGCTTCTTGTGCACCCCTGGCTTCCCTGCTGGGGTATGCAGTATGAGAAGCTGAGAAGTCCTTGGCTTAGTGTAAGCACTGCTCAGCAACAACTAAAACATCAGCGTGCTATCAACATTATTCTCATCCTACATCCAAAATGTGGTACTGCACCAGCTACTAGGAAGAAAATTAACTCTATCCCAGCTGAAACCAGGACAATATCCACCCTTTATTGTATACCATCTATGTCATGCCTAGGTCTCACATTTATTCAATACATCCCAATTAATCACCACCACCCTTCCTGTCCTTTGATATACACATATATATATCATGCCTTTAGTCTATGGTCCATCCCACTAAAATGTCCATTGAGTAAATTTAGTTCATTATTTTAGGCGCCATCTGTCATAACAGTCCTTCAGGGCAGGAGGGATGGTGTGTGGAGCTGGATTGTTGCATGCTGAAGCCATCTGGTTCCGTCACCACTGTGCTTGTCCAGTTCTATCATTGCTGCACTTTGCTTAGTTTCATCAAAATTCAGTCTTCATTAATACAGGTGATTCTTACTGTAATACCATTGATATGGCATATAGCAAGCGTAGTAGTGTGTTATGTAGCAATTAACATAATACAATTCAAATCATAGCTATTCTCACCCAAAATCAAATTCCTTTGAGGTACACATTGGATCTCCGCATCCTTCTGCACCACCCACAAAGTGCACCCAGGTCCTTGAGCAAAAGCAATCCCACAGATGGGTTTGCTTTTTCCCAAGGCAGGAATAACCCAGACTCTCTCCCCCACCATATTTTTATGTGCGCTACAGGGACTTTATCCCCTTCTACAGTACGTAAAAGTTCTGACTGGGCTGAACGAGCTTGATTGGCAGATCCCCTAATGTTCACTAACCAGGTGGCTTTTGCTAAATGTGTTTCCCAATGTTTGAATGTCCCAGCACCCATTGCTCTCAGTGTAGTTTTTAATAGTCAATTATATAGATTGATTTTCCCAGAGGTTGGTGCATGATAGCAGATATGATATACCCACTCAATGCCATTTTCTTTGGCCCAGGTATCTTAACAAGGTTGTTTAAGAAATTAGTCCCATTGTCTGACTCAATTATTTCTGGGGTGCCATGTCACCATAACACTTGTTTTTCAAGGTCCAGGACAGTATTCTGGGCAGTGGCATGGGGAGCGGCATAAGTTTCCAACCATCCAGTGGTTGCTTCCACCTTTGTAAGCACACGACACTTGCCTTGGCAGGTTTGTGGGAGTGTGACATAATCAATCTGCCAGGTCTCCCCATATTTGTATTTTAGCCATTGTCCTCCATACCAGAGAGGCTTTAACTGCTTGGCTTGCATGATCGCGGCATATGTTTCACATTTATGGATGATCTGTGCAACAGTCAAGTCCATGGTCAAGTCCACTCCTCAGTCATGAGCCCATCTATATGTTGCATCTCTTCCTTGATGGCCTGAGGCATTATGGGCTCAGCAAACTCTAAATAATTCACTCTTATGTTGCCAGTCCAGATCCACCTGAGCCACTTCAATCTTAGCAGCCTGATCTACCTGTTGGTTGTTTTCATGTTCTTCAATAGCCCGACACTTGGGTACGTGAGCGTCTGCATGACGTACTTTTACAATCAGGTTCTCTACCTGGGCAGTAATATCTTGCTACAATGCAGCAGCGCAGATGGGTTTACCTCTGCACTGCCAACTGATTTGTTTTCATTGCTGTAACCACCCCCACAGGGCATTTACCACCACTCATAAGTCAGCATAGAGATAGAGCACTGGCCACTTTTCTCAGTTTGCAATGTCTAAAGCTAGCTGGATGGCCTTCACTTCTGCAAATTGGCTTCATTCAGCTTCTCCTTCAGCAGTTTCTGTTACTTGTTGTATAGGACTCCATATAGCAGCCTTCCACCTCCGATGCTTTCCTACAATACAACAGGACCCGTCAGTGAACAGGAAATATTGCTTCTTATTTTCTGGATCTCTTCCGAGACCATCATCATCTCCTCCTCTGATTATATTCTGAAATCTTTGCCTTCTGGCCAGTCCATGATCACTTCCAAGGTTCCTGGGCTACTGGGGTTTCCTATTCGAGCCCGTTGTGTGATCAGTGTGACCCACTTACTCCATGTAGTTGCATGATGTGCAGAGGGGACCCTCCCTTTGAACATCCAACCCAGCACCAGCAGTCAGGGTGCCAGGAGGAGCTGTGATTCAGTACCAACCACTTCTGAAGCAGCTCGAACCCTTCATATGCTGCATATCTCTTTTTCAGTTGGAGTATAGTGGGCCTCGGATCCTCTGTATCCATGACTCCAAACCCTAGGGGTCAGCCTACAGTCTCCCCTGGTGCTTTTTGCCAGAGGTTCCAGGTAGGACCATTCTCCTCAGCTGCAGTATAGAGCACATTTTTAACATCTTGTTCCACCTGCACTGGCCCAAGGGCTACTGTGTGGACTATCTCCCATTTGATTTGTTCAAAGGCTTGTCATTGCTCAGGGCTCCATATAAAATAATCCTTTTTCAGGTCACTTGATAGAGGGGGCTTACAGTCTGATGTAATCTGGAATATGCATTCTCCAGAAACCCACAAAGCCTAAGAAAGCTTGGTTTTTCTTTTTGCTAGATGGTGGAGACTAGCTCTTATTTTGTCGATAACATTCATTGGGATCTGACGACCTCCATCTTGCGATTTTATTCCTAAAAACTGGGTCTCCTGTGCAGGAGCCTTGACCTTACTTTGTTTTATGGCAAAACTGCCTTTCAGAAGGATTTGGACTATTTTCTTCCCTTTCTCAAAAACTTCTGCTGCTGTGTTGCCCTGTACGATGATGTTATCAATGTATTACAGGTGTTCCAGAGCTTCACCCTGTTCCTGTGCATTCTGCATCAGTCCATGGCAAGTGGTGGGGCTGTGTTTCCACCCCTGGGGCAATCAATTACAGGTGTACTGGATGCCCCTCCAGGTGAAAGCAAATGGTGGCCTGTACTCTGCTGCCAAAGGGATTGTGAAAAACACATTAGCAATATCAGTTGTGGCATACAACTTGGCTGCCTTTGACTGCGGTTCATATTGAAGTTCTACCATGTCCGGCATAGCAGCACTCAGCAGTGGTGTGACTTCATTCAGGCCACAGTAGTCTTACTGTCAGTCTCCATTCCCCATTAGACTTTCACACTGGCTATACGGGGCTGTTAAAGGGTGAGCGAGTCTTGCTGATCACTCCTTGGCTCTCCAGTCAATGACTCAGCTTATGGATGGGAATTGGTGATCCTTGGTTGGTGTGATACTGCCGTCGATGCACTGTTGTGGTAGCAATCAGCACCTGCTGTTCTCTGGCCCTCAGCAACCCCATCACAGAAGGGTCCTCCAAGAGACTGGGCAAAGTAGATAGCTGTTTAATTGTCTCCGTCTCCAAGGTAACTGTACCAAAAGTCCACCGGCACCCTTTTGGGTCCCTGAAATACCCTCTCCTGAGGTAGTCTGTGCCAAGGATGCACAGAGCCTCTGGGCCAGTTATAGTGGGGCGCTTTTGCCACTCATTCCCAGTGAGGCTCACTTTGACTTCCAGAATTTCTTCCTGTGTATTGGGGTGACTGATACCCACATGTGTTGGTTCTCTGGTTCAGCTGCAGTGCCTGTCACCAGGGCTGGAGAGTATCTGTACTGCCTGTCATTTTGTCTTCAGATCCAGAGACCTTCTCTTCCCCTTGAGGGTACTGAGTAGTGTCGAACAGGGCTCAGTGGGCATGGGCCAGGCCCCAGCACATTGTCACAGATTTCTGTGTCTCTCTGGAACTGACAGGGTGACAGCATACTTTTTCCAAATATTTTAGTAGTTTGACAGGATTCTGCATTTGTTCAGGGGTGAAGTTCCAAAATACTGGAGGTGCCCAGTGTCCCAGGTACTTGCCCATACTATCCCACACACGCTGCCACTCATAACTATCCATCCTCTGGGCAGATATCTAGGTGGTATTCTTAAATAGTTGTTTAATTTTAAACAAGACCTGAAACATATTCAGGAGACATAGCAATAGGAACACGCTGGTTTGGACATCCCAAAGATATTCAAAATTCTCAAGAGCTTTTGTGACTGGCCTGGAGGAGAAGGGGAAGGTGAAGGAGCAGGGGAAATTCTCTTCCCTTGTCTTCTCCATAGATTGACTGTCAGAGGAGAAAAGGTAAAGAGGGTAATTATTAACAGTTTCCGAGACATGGCTCCTGAAGTACAGAGATGATGGCAATGCTGAGTACAAATACCAAATAGGTCTCACGACCAGTAATTTTGTCATACCCCAAGTCAGTGTTACAAAGTACAGCAAAGTGATAACCTTAATCCAGCCCCCAGAGCTGATAAACAGCACAACAGGGAACATACACAGCAAGTGAGGTGTGACATAACACAACTCTGAGAACAAGCACACCTCTGAGAGCAAATAAACAACATTGTGACCAGCGACTAATAAACTAGTATAATGAATGCTTATAACAAATTTGTTTTAATACAGTTTGGTCAGATCTGTCATTATCTCAAGTCTTTGTGCCTCACGTTGGGTGCCAAAAAAGTACTGTTGTGATTTAACCTGACAGGCAGTGAAACAACACACACCCCTTCGCTTGCTCTCCACTAGTGGATGGGGGACAGGATCAGAAAAACGGTAAAACTCATGGGTTGAAATAAAGACGGTTTAATAGGACAGAAAACAAAGGGAAAATAATAATAATGATAAAAGAATAAACAGAACAAGTGATGCACAATGCAATTGCTCACAACCTGCTGACCAATGCCCAGCCAGTCCCCGAGAAGTCACCGCCACCCCCCAACCAACTCACCCCAGTTTCATTGTTCAGCTTGTTCAGCATGATGTCATATGGTATGGAATATTCCTTTGGCCACTTAGGGTCAACTGTCCCGGCTGTGTCACCTCCCAGCTTCTTGTGCACCCCTGGCTTCCCTGCTGGGGTATGCAGTATGAGAAGCTGAGAAGTCCTTGGCTTAGTGTAAGCACTGCCCAGCAACAACTAAAACATCAGCGTGCTATCAACATTATTCTCATCCTACATCCAAAATGCAGTACTGTACCAGCTACTAGGAAGAAAATTAACTCTATCCCAGCTGAAACCAAGACATATGCCTACAAGCCTGTTTGTAGATTTGCAGAAATGGTACTGCATGTGGCCTTGTGAAGGTGGGAGAGAAAGAATTGAAAACTGCAGAGATACCATACTCAGGAACTGAATGATGACTTCTTTTATCTTTAAATGGTACACTGCTTAGTTTTGAGGACAGAGCCTTACTAGAAAGAGGGGTTTGCTTGGGGGGGGTCACAGCCTATGGGACTCCTGTAGCTGCAAGTTCCATGTGTTTGTTACATGGGGCACGTTTAAAAATCCATCTCTTTTGTGTATTCCCTGTGTTTTATGGAAAATAAGAGATACATCTTGAGAGCTCTACTTTTTAAACTATTCTTTCACCTCATTTTATTATGCTTGACATTTTGCAGAGTGAGATGCTGCTTTCTGTATGTAAACAACTATAATGGGTTACTTACAGCAGTGCACAAATAACTGTGCAAAGAGAGCATTTGTGGCTTCATAAAAGTGCATATGCAGATATCTAAGTTTTATTACTTGTATTACCATCGCTCCTAGGAGCCTCAAAGGAGACTAGTTCTTTGGTGTGATTGTACTTAATACCCATAAATGCCTTGTAAAATTCTGGAAACCATGCATGGATCTAGCTATGCATATATATGAGCATGTGTGCGCACGTGTGCGCGTGTGTATAATTACACATCTCTCTAACCCCACAACTGCACAAAAGCATCTGCCTGTGGATTTACCAGACAGTTTTATGAAGCCGTTCTTTGGTGGTTGAACACATCAGTAATTAGACAGCAAGGGGGAGGTAAAAAAAAAAGAAGTCCTTTTTCCTGGAAACCAACACTTTTTCATTCGCAAGTTTTATTGGCAAACCTGGCAACCAATAAAGACATTTCTTGGCAGAACGAAGGAAATAATGGCCTGGATAGAGCTGGCATTGCTGTAGCGCTCGCCTCCAATAACAAGCTGTGCCTCGCGAAATCCGCACCGTGTGGCCGTGCTTCCCGCACCTCAACGGCAGCAAAAAGGCGGCGGGAAGGGTTTGGATGGGGTTTTATTTTTGGTTTTTGTTTTTTTTTTTTTTTT
>NW_010108123.1:53582-64843 GCF_000699245.1 Pterocles gutturalis | reverse complement strand
TCTCTTGATGCAGCCCAGAATCTGGTTGGTCTTCTGGGCCACAATCGCACACTGCCGGCTCATGTTCAGTTTTTCATCTTCTGACACCCCCAAGTCCTTCTCCTCAGACCTGCACCCAATCCATTCTGCGCCCAGCCTGTATTTGTGCTTTTTTCATCCTCTGGAGATGCAGAGAACCACCTCTGACAGCCCCATGCCCAAGGTAGGAGCTGCCTGGTGAGAGCGATCTGGGCACTGCTGATCCCATCAGGTTGCAGCCTTCTGCTCCTCTTTGAAGATCTCAAGAAGTGAGCCTACTACAGTTCCTCTGGTTGTCCATTTGCACTTCGATTAAACTTAATTTTTCTAAATTGTACAAAGTTGTGTGCCCCCGTTGCAGCCTCTGGAATAGCAGTAATGTATTCTCTCCTTTCCCTGTCCACATGATTGCAGCATCATCTCTTCGTCACTTGATTTATTTAAGCGAGCCTTCAGATGCTCCAGTAATGGGAGTCATTTAGGTCCCTCTGCAGATATGTATTTATTTATTGCTGTTCATTTAAACTGCAGAGCCAGTTGGCAGGAGAGAGAGACAAGGCTGGGGTCACAAGGAAGTGAAATTATTTGCTGTCAAAAATAGCTGGTCGAGAAAGTTAAATTAAGCAAGGTCATTCAAGGTCATAGTCAATCACTGGTGGGAGGACAAGGGCGTTAATTAGCTGTTTTATTTAACAGGGGTCATCGTGACCAAAAGACCAGCACTTGGTAACAAAAAGGGAATACTATAGCAACTCCTCTTGTTTTTTTGGCAGAAGCAGCTCTTGGATGAGAAGCCAAATCGCTGTCCTTGACCACGAGGGAGAAGTTGAGGCTATTGAAAGGCAGCGGTGTGATGCTCAAGGAGACCCTGTGGACCCCCCGAGGCACGGGCCAGGGAGTTCACCCCTGCAAAGTCCATCTTGGGGCTGAACTTGGTGATGCTCCTTCCACAAAGATGCTCGGGCAACAGCTGAGGAGGTGCTTAGTAGGGGTGGAGGTCTCAGAGAGCATCTGAGGTACTTTGGTTGCTCACACAGACAGGTCCTTGCCCAGGATTTTGCCACCTCTCTTGGCAGATGGTCCAGTAGCTGCAAATCCTTTCAGTTAATGCTCGTATTTCATTCCCCCGTTGAACTTCACCGGCATCTTCTTGCAGCTATTAGACCTTGCAATATCCTTTTCCTCCTATTTTAAAAGCTCTCTAAGATCAGGCTTCTCCTCCCTTTCCATTCTCCTTCACCATGCACTACCACAGACCAGTTAAGGTAGGAAAATCAGTTAGTAAACTAGGCAGGTATGACCTGGGGTCACTGGGAGCCAACAAATCCATACCTTGTAGCTTATTGCATGACCTTCCACAGGAGAGCAGCGTGACCACAGCAGCCAGGTCTTTAATGGTAGCAATACCTGGCCAGGAGAGCCCTTTCCATCCAAACATCCATAACCTTTCATCATGAAAAGGCCCATTTTCCCCCTATTTCTGCATGAAATTAAAGATGGAAACCGTAAGACCTGATGAAACCCACCTTCTGCCACGCTGCCCTGGCAAATGCATCGGCCACGGTTAGGGATGTGCCCGCGCCGTGATCCGCACAGCGGGTGGCTGGCAAACAGCTCACGCTAATTGATAACTCTGCCGGGAAATCCATACCAATAAATTCTCCACTTAATTGTCCGTATCAGCTCTTACTTCTGCACAGTCACAAATCAGGCAGCTTTTTAATGGGCCGGCTGCTATTGAGCAAGACAAAAGTCAACCAGCAAGAAGCTTGCTTGAAGAGGAATGAAAATACGACGTTAGGGTTCATACTGGAGGAGAGATTCGATGTTGCAGCTCAGATCAGGGTGGGAGCCATGGCCCAGAGAAATGCTGAGAGATTGGCCTTCCCCTGAAAGGCCAGGCTGGACGAGGCTTTGAGCAACCTGGGCTAGTGGGAGGTGTCCCTGCCCATGGCAGGGGGTTGGGACTCGATGAGCTTTAAGGTCCCTTCCAACCCAAACCATTCCATGATTCTATGATTCTATGAAAAGCTAGCAAGGTAAATCAGCAGAGGAAAGGTTATCCATGATTCTGTCTACAGAAGATAACTCATGTATCCCAAATCAAGTTCTGGGGCTGCTTGAGCATTTACTCTTCTCCTCTATCCTGAATCCTCCTTGAATCCTCCTCCTTGAGGGTGACACCAGGTGACACAAATGTGGGAAATAGGGCTGAGGTCCCCACTCCCTTGGCCATCTGAGCAGCAGTGCATAGTTTGAGGAGAGCTGGGCTTACTCCAACAGCTTCCCTACCCCGCATCGATCCGCTCTCCTACGCAAGTACTACTTGCTTATGAACAAGTGACTTCAAAAGAAAACGCCCAAGTGCTGAAAAAAAGATGGTGTTGCAAAGCCTGGTCTAAGGATGTGCTGCAATATTCAACTCAACTGTGCCAGCCCAGCCCTGCAGCACTTTGGGGTAATCTGCACTTAAGGAGATGAGGCTGGGGCAACGGTCCCCAGCTGGGTTTGCAGCTGGGCGGCTGAACAGCTTAACTTCTGTGCAGAATGGGGAGAAACCACCAAAAGGACAGCTTGGAGGATGCAGATGTGAGCATCTCCCACCCTCTTAACCCACCATAATTCCTTCTGGGTTTCACAAGGTGAGTGTGACATGGCTTCTCTGTTCCTGGGCTTTCAAAGAGCCTGAACCCATCTCCCCAGTAGAGTAGATAAACCCTCAAGTTTTCAAGGCTTCCAGGTATAACAGGTTGCTCAGGGAAGCTGTGGATGCCCCATCCCTGGAGGGGTTCAAGGCCAGGCTGGATGAGGCTTTGAGCAACCTGGGCTAGTGGGAGGTGTCCCTGCCCATGGCAGGGGGGTGGAATGAGATGATCTTTAAGGTCCTTTCCAACCCAAACTACTCTATGATTCTATGATCCTATAAACTGATGGACCTAGGAATAGCAGAGAACTGAGGAACAGTTGGTGGTACACATCCATCTTACCTGCCATCCATCCTTTTGCTGGACTAATATAGAAACTAAGGAGATAACTCCCAGCACCATGTCCCTTATGTTCCTCCTCAACTGAAAAGAACAAAATCGTTCCTGAAACCCCAACGGGATGCTGGAACCAGGTGGAGATCAGTTAGTAACAGCCTACAGGTGCTGCCCTCTGCCAAAGCTCTGAGACATCAGCAGACAAAAGCAGTGGCCAAGAGCTCCCACCTTGCCAGCGCTCCTCATGGCACAAGCAACACTGGAGCACTTGGAAGTCATCTCGTGGCCATAAACCCTCCAAGATTTTGGTCATTTTTCAGCCATGACCACCCAGCTGGAGGGGAGCAGGGCTCAGCTGCTTTGGCTGGGAGGCATCTCGTGTTATAGGAGTCCAGATGATTTTTCCATGGGGTTTTCCACAGTGAAAAGCAAGACAGTTTGGAAAACAACTGGTTTGCCAGCAATCCCACATTCCCTGGAGCAGAGGGGAAGGAAAGAAGCAAATGGCACCACTGTCCTCTCAGCTGCTTTTTTTTATTTATGGCAGGTCAGAAGCTGCCCTAAAAAATGCTGACTTCAAACTGTCCTGCCAAGAGCTTTTTAGGCAATTTTCGTGCTGATTCTCTTCTTTACCCCAGAGATAAAAAAAATTACAGGGTTTGTTTTTTTTTTTCCCCTTCTGTCACCATCTCTGCCTTCACCCCCCAGCAGACATCTGAAACTCCTGTTTCCAGCAGCTTCCAAGAGCATCCAGAGAGCCAGGCAAGGCAGAGCCGCACATCAAGGCTCTTCTAGACAACTCTTCTTGCAGATAAGCAGCTTGTTGTGATATTAGGACAACTTCTGATCATGGCTTCACAAGCCTAAATCAATGCTGGGATTGGTGGAATGACTTTGGATTTACACTGGTGCAACTGAGACCAAGTTTTGCGTGATAACAGCTTCCAGTCATGCTCACTGTGCAAACTGGGGGCTTGTTTCTGAAGGACTCACAGAAAGCCAGGGTTTGCTTTTCCTAAGCAAATTTTAGAAAACTCTGCTGCGTTTTGAGTTTCTCTTTGTTTCCCAGTCGCCTAAACATACTGCCCATTTATAATGTGTAGCTACATCAAAGCATCACCTGGTTCCTGTGGCAGAAGAGACTTTGTCCTACCTGTCGTAGTTTTGCCCTGGCTGGCAGCAAAACACCACGCAGCCGCTCACTCACCCTCCCACCGCCTGGGGATGAGGAAGAGAATTAAAGGGGTGAAGGGAAAAGAGACTCGTGGGTTGAGACAAGAACAATTTAATAACTAAACTACAATAATATTGGAAATAATTATAATAATAATAGTAATATCTACAAATATACAAATGAGTGATACACAGTGACACTGCTCACCACCTGATGACCAAGGCTCAGCCCATTCCCAACCAACGATCCCAGAGCTGGGAGAGTCCTGAAACCGCAATCCCGGAATGGAGTTAAGAGCCTGAATGTCTGAGAGACTGAGATGACCCTGAGAGAGACAACTTGGAGTAAGAAAGAGCCCTTCCAGACAGACCCTCATCTATACACTGGCCATGCCGTGCGTGATATGGAACAGACCATTTGCATTGGTCTCAATGCTAAACCTGAGGTCGAATCCTGGGCTGGTCACTGGGGCTGTGCTCCCTCCCAGCTCCTCCTGCCCCTGCAGACATGGGCACAGCAGAGAAGCTGGAAAGTCCTTGACTGTCCTGGCAGCAGCTCTGCCCATCAGTGTGTGATCAGCTTCTCCTCAGCACAAACCCCAACACAGCCTCACACCAGCTGCTGGGGAGAAAGTTAACTCTGTCTCAGCTGAAATCAGGACACTACCAGATGGTGATCCTCAGATGTCACTTTTGGACTGCCCTCCTTGGCTTCTGGAGTGGCCAGCTCTGGGGAGGAAGAGCAGGCAAATGTTGGACCTCATGGGAACACCCTTGACCAAGTCCTTGCTACCATGCCTTTAGAGCAAAGCTCCCAGAAGAAGACAGGGCCAAAGATGATTCTGATGATTCCCTACAAGACAAGACAGTAAGATGCATAGCCCGTGGATCTGAAAGGACAAATTTCCCCAGGGAGTTACTCATGTTGTGCAATATATTTCTGACTGAGCTACCTCCAACATCCACCAGGACCTGGGGGTTGACCAGGCACATCCACAGCATTTTAAGAAAACCGAGGTTTCAGAGGGGCTGAGGATAATGTGCCGTTCTGGCCATGTGTCCCAACAGTCCCTGCACCACCCTGCACCAGGAACCATACACCCATGTTTCCATCACACTCATCCCATAAGAACTTGTCATCTGAGCATTTCCCCACCGTTTCCAAGATAGATATTTTCACTCTAGGACCTACACTCCTTCATCAAGGAACACCTCTAGAGCATGTCCTGGAAGGTCCTTGGGTATTTCCTTCCACATATTGCTTATCAGCATAACCTTGACCCCAACATCAGCATGTAGCAACTCCAGCGCTTGTGCTGACTCCTGCACTTGGTGAGGAAGCCAACTCCAACGTCTGCTCCGATTACAGAGCGCGCGGAAGTTGCAGGAGTATTAATTAGGGAGGTCACCTTTACATCTCAGCTTCATCCGGGCTTTGCTTCCAACACTAGGCGAGCACAAACCCATTAGCGCAATCAAGATTTATTTACTGCAGTACAGACTGCCTGGAAAGGTGGAGCCGAGGGTGTGGGAAAAAACAACAGCAATGTGATTCTTCACATAAACCCCAGCAGCAAGGCACTGCTCAGCATCCTCGTCTAACCCCTGAACCGTAACTCAGCAGCTGTGTTTGGGAGTCCACAAGAGCCTTGACTTGAGTACAGACCCTCAATGCACACTCAGAAATCATCCTCTTTTCTTGCAGTGTCTAGCAATTGACTTCTGCCCCTTCCTCCTCTGCAAGTTTTATGTTTTAGGGGAAAATACTGTACTGTAGCCAAAATGAGCGTGTAGGAGAAGGAGATGTTCCCAAATGTACTTTTTTTTAAAAAGATCTTTGACACCAGTAGTTTTTCATTGCTGCCAGTTTGTGAAACGGACTCAGCCATCATTTTAAAAAGCTCTGGAAACACCTTTTTATCACATACTGGGAAAAGCAGCAATTATCCAGCACTGCTGATGAGACTGCTGGGTACCATCTGCATTGTGCGGATACTTCCTTCACACACCAGTGATAGATAATGATACCAATGGCATCTCTTGTGCCTCGATTCCTCTCTTTTTAAAAGTTTTGGAGAACAGGGTTGTCTCAATCAGAAATCTTGAGGAGAACGTGACACTGATTTTAAATGGTCTGTGTAGCCAGTGCAGGCTCAGACATTGCATACGTGGTGTTGAGACCCCCTAAATCTTCAGCGGGTTCCCAGGAAGGCTTCTCCATTAGGTGGTGTTGGGTTGGACTTGATGATCCCTGAGGTCTTTTCCAACCTTAATGATTCTATGATTCCATCAACCCCAAAACTATGATATGACCAAAGCCCACCTAAGCTTCAGCAAACCCTGCTGAGCTAGCTATGTGTTTGGTTTTTTTAAAAACTTCATTTCTTTGGCCCTTCAGACAGCTTTCCCTCCCCTTTTGCACAACACAACTGCATTAGTCAAGGAAATGAATAATGACGCAGTTTCTGAGCAGACCTGTGGTGCTGCCAAGAAGCTGTTGCCTCGTTAAATCTGTGTCATATCTACTTTCGCTTACACAAGGGTGCATGTTTTGGCTGTTGTTCAGGGTCTGTGAGGGGCTTTTTTTGTGTTTCAGATTCTCGGTGGCTTTTTTTAGAGGAGGTGGCGTCATGGAGTCCATGGCAGGGCAACAGAGAAGGAACCAGAACCCTCTGATCCTGCAAAAAAGCAAATGTTAATCTGTCTTTCGGAGAAAAATATCACCAGCTCACAGATAGCGTTTTCTGTTTTGCAGTGTGGAAAGAAAAGCAGTTACCCCAGTTCTCTCCTGACTCTCCAATCCTACTGGCTCATGCTGTAATTACACCTGATCTTATTAATGAAGCGTTGCCAGACCTGGCTGGGATTTGGAGAAGAGATCTAGGGAAAAGACAGGTGTTGTAAGAAGTGGCAGGGGGGACCCACCTCTTGGCTATCGGCCCCCTGTAGGAAAATCATTAATATCCCAAGCTAGCAATTGGGTACAGCAGCCAGGTAGATAATTATACTGTCCTCTTCACAATCTGAGGTCCTCCTTATTTTTTAATAACTCAAGTAATTTCACTTACTTGCCAGTTGCAAAGAAAGGGGTGTATTAATGAGCAAAAAAAGTGCATTTTGTGAAACATTTGGTAAGGAAAAGCAAAGACAGAATGATAAACTTTGCCTTAAATTCCCAGTGGAGCCTCTTGTTTCATCCAGGTGGGTGTTTGTACCCTAAATCCAGCCCCTGGACTTCCCATTGTGCTTTCAGTAGACCTCAGCTAGTCTGGGCTGTGGAAGGAGATATTCGCTGCTGCTGCGTGGAGCCAGGCTTGGGACGGCTGACCTGCGTGCTGCTTCCTTCAGGAGCCTTTGGTCTTGTTCGGAGGGTTCCCAGGGGAAAGGCAGTGTCTCACGTGGTCATCCCTGTGTTTTAAAGGGGGGAAAAAAGAGAGAAAAACCAGACCCAGCAGAGATCATGTAGCACAGAAAGACAAATCGCCATGTATGAGGCTGTGAAATCATTCTGCCCAAGGAAAGAAATCCATCCCAAAGCATCCAGATTGTTTCCTCTTTGCATATTGTGTTTTAATAAGTCTAATGATATACACAGCCAGTGAAATGTCTTTTCATTGCTATGTGTCTTTGCCAAAAAGAGGGCATTGATGCCAAAAAGAGACAGAGGAAAAAAGGGTTTCAGAAATGAGAGGTTTCAATTTAAACTCTGAAGACAGGGGAAAAAAAAAAATCCACACCAGCAATATTAAAAAAAATCCAGTTCAGCAACATTGATGGCTTAGAGAAAAAAAGGAAGATAGAAAATCCTTGTTCATACTCAGGTATTTTTTTTTTGTTTGTTTTTACAAGGAGAAAAGCCCAAAGGAGGCACAAGGCTTGTGACTAACTGAGATATAAAGGAAAACTTCCCAAGTCTGGCTTTGGAGCAGGCAGACGGGAGACTGTGGCATCCCTGTCCCTGCTGTGGTGTGGCAGCTGGGGGGCTGCAGGCTGGGGGGATGGAACATTGTGCTGGTCCTTACTGGCTCACCCCGTCCCCCCCATTAGCAAGGGGAAAACAGGGTGACAGCTGGGGACAAGCAGCTCCACGCTTTTGTGTACGGCTCCCACTGGCACAGCACCGGTGCGTGCCAGTTTTTATTTGGGAGGGGGTGAGCTAATCAGTGATCAGCCAGGGATACGGGGCATCGCAGCATCATCCCTTCCTCTGGGCACCTGGATGGAGGAGGTGTTGCTCCAGTCGTACCCACAGATTGATGTTGTCAAACCGGGCTCTGCTGGCAGAAATCCCACAGCCTGGTATCTGGGTCAGTGCAGGCGATTGCAGAAATCACGTTGGCCACTTGTGAAGAACCGGGTGAGCTATTTCTCATCAGCCAAGCTGAGAAAAAAAAAAAGAAACGAGGGCTTTAATGCAAGTGCAGTAGGGTTTTACTGTTCACGTTGACATGGACCATACCTTCACAGCTCATATAGATATGTTTTTATTTCTGGGACCAACGCACAAGAGTTTTAACTACTGTCACACCTTAATGAATGACACCGGAGACTCCTGCTCTCCCTAATCTGCTGACTCCTGAACTCAAGCTGCAGGACCATCTCTGGTATTATCACACTGTATATACATAGTGACAATATAGCTTAGTTGTCAGTGAGTATTTTTCTCATTTTGCTCTTTCTCCCTGATCCAAGATCTCTGCGCAGAAATAGCCAAGCTGGCGTGGATTCAGGCAGGAAACCACCAGGGTCTGTTTGGAATGGGAGGCTGTAGAGGGATGCTCTCCTCCACCTCCAGCCTTCCCACCTGAGGATGTTTCTGCTCCAGATACTCATCACCACCCTTGTTGGAGGTAATTGCCTCCACCACTCTGTTCAGCACTGTTAAATCTACTTAAGGCAATCATGGCCATGTTTTTATGTTGATTTGGGGTTCTGTCTTTAAAAAGATACATCCTGAGCGGTGTTTAAATGTTGATTTCCCCTAAAGCCTGACCCATGCCAAGATCTCACCGTGGGTTTGGGCTGCTGCTGTGATGGTTGTACAAACCTGACGTGGAGCTGCTGATGTGCCACGATGCTTACTGGAGAGGACGGGGTCTGCTGGGATGTAACATGGATCATGGTATGGGAAAAGGGGCTTTTATGCCATCCCGAACGTGAACACCATGCGATGGGAGCTTATAGACAAGCCCACCGAGTATTGGATGTCCTGGGCGTTACTGAAGAGCCACAACTGCTCTGGAGGGATGTATGTAAATAATGTGAGCATGTCAGCTGCGAAGCAAATTGATAGTGAACTGTCAAATTCAGGGGGAAGTGGCCCAGAGGTCTTCAGCAGAAACAACTCCACAATGTTCATCAGCCCTCCTGCTTCAATTAATGCCAGCAGCAAGACAACGCAGCTGGAGTTTGTTTCCTTTTCAGAAAGCCTGTATAAAGATACCCCTTCTGTAACAGCTCCGCTTTGATGCTGTTGCTCGCAGGTTCGCTGCTGGTTTTCATCTTGTAAATTACGCTTAATCTTAGAATCATAGAATCATAGAATCATAAAGGTTGGAAAAGACCTCAAGGATCATCAAGTCCAACCATCAACCCAACCCCACCCAACCCACTAACCCATGTCCCCAAGCACCACATCCACACGTTTCTTGACCCCCTCCAGGGATGGTGACTCCACCACTGCCCTGGGCAGCCTGTTCCAATGCCTGAGCACTCTTTCAGTGAAGAAATTTTTCCTAACATCCAGCCTAAACCTCCCCTGGTGTAACTTGAGGCCATTTCCTCTTGTCCCATCACTTGTTCCTTTAGAGCAGAGGCAGCATGCATCTTGTTTTCATTCCAGCCAAGGTGGGATGTTAAAACCAAGGAGAGTAAATAAAAAAAACCGAAAAACAAAACTAAAAACACCCTTGGAGGACTCCAAATGAACAAAAACCTGTTAAGCAATGACTCACAAGCGCCTGGAGAGGTTTGCCTGGGTGCAGAGTGGATGTGGCAGTCCTTTTCATCATTTTTCTTACCTGAAGAGAAGAAGTTGGACTTGTCCCCAGGCTTCTGCAGTACTGCAATGTTTTAACAAATTTACTCCATTCCGCTGTGCAGCAGTGAGTCAACCCGCCAGCTATCAGGAAAAAAGCAGTGCTGAGGTTCGGCATCCCCATAAATCACTGCAGCTCTGATGCTCGGCCAGCCTATAAATATTAGGGATTTGACATCAGTTTCCATCAGCAGAGTAACTCAATTAATTCAATTTTCTGTGGGATCATGCGAGCTGCTGCTCATTAGCATTCACCTACCTGATCTCAGCGATGAGAAACCACTGAGTCAGAGCCCTCCATGTCTCGAGGTGTCGCTGGGTGCTGTGCCGTGGGTGTGCGGTCCACAGGAGCTGGTCCCCGTGCTGGCTCTCCGGTGCGTGTCAGCACCATTAATTACCGCTAATGTCATTAAATTGGTGTGTGCCTCTTGCATGCAAATCACAAAGTCAGTCTCAGTGAAGGAGCTTAATGAGGTGGGATGTTTTTTGGTGGCTGTTTGGATTGCTGTAGCAGCTGGAAAGTGTCATGCACCAAGACCCTTGGGTGCTGCATGGGAGCAGCGTGAGATACTCAGCTTGGGGGTGTCCCAGCTTGGTGAGGAATTCAGGAGCCAGGATGCTGAATTAACTACATTTGATTACGAAACAGGGCTGAAGTAAGTCTGTGCAGTTTCTGCTTGCAGGTTGGGATGTTTTATCCATCACATGTGGTGCTCCACATGACATTAGTTCCATGTTGACAAACACAGGGTCCCTCACATGCACAAGGTGAACGAGGACATCCCAGCTCTGCTCCTGCTCAGGGTGCAGGGGGGGAACCTCCTTGAGCTCCAAATCTCAGCACCTTATCCCCTCCCAAGCCCTCGGGTGACTGAGTCTGAATCCAGATATTTAGAACAGAATCATAGAATGGTTAGAGTTGGAAAAGACCCTAAAGATCATCGAGTTCCAACCCCCCTGCCATGGGCAGGGACATAAAATTTGTCTTTGTCCTGCCTCTGTTGATCCTGCCTCCCATGCCAGCACAACTGTGGTGGAGTTGTCTTGTCTGT
>NW_010108123.1:31538-53566 GCF_000699245.1 Pterocles gutturalis | reverse complement strand
GCTGAACCCCCATCTGGTGTTGGACCCATCCCTTCAGGCAACCCAAGTTAGCCCTGTCTTAGCTGTTGGAGAAGGGGCTGTTTGGGGAAGCAGAGACAGGGCAGATGGCCCTGAAGATGTTCTCTGAGGACACAGGCAGTGCTAAATTATCGGTTTCACCTCCAGACAGTTCAAGTCTTGTTTTCTGTAAGGCCAGAAGATACATAAGCATGTTCAACAGAAGCACGTTGAGTGCTTGGTCCCTCTGGGCAAGAGGCAAGCCAAGATCACTGGGGCTGCTTGAGCTACCTTTGCAGTAAAAAGGAGTCACCCATGGACCCATAGAGGAGACAGATCCATCACAGCTCCATCAGTGACTCCATTGTCTCCACCATTGTAGCACCAGAGGTCCAGGGTGGATCATCAGCTCCTCTGCCAAACTGTCAGCAAGTGTCACCATCATGGGTACAGCACCCAGCACTGCCAGATCTCTGGTTAGAGCCACTGGGATTAAACTGTTGCAAAACTATAGCTTCAGTTTTAGTCTTTGAACAGGCTGAATAAAGAAAAAATAAGAGGCTGAGGGGGAAGAGGGAATAGGAAATTAATAAAGCTCCAAGTAAATTGGCAATATTGAAAGGGAATTGTCAAGCCCAAAATTGAATTTTCTGGTTGGGAGGAGGTCTTTGACAGAACCATAATGTTGTTATCCCCAGGGAAATCTCAAAGTATGACTCAGTTCTAAGCTAGCTGCAAGCTCGAAATGCAAAGTTGGATTTCACCCAGCCCAGCATCCAGGCAACGCTTCTCTGGGGAGTTTGGATGTGCCTCTGCACAGGAACACTGAGCAAGCACCAAGGGGAGGTGGCAGTGGTTCCCCCAGATATTTACACCACTGAGGTTTCCTGCCCTGGGGTTTGGCCCTCGAATATTTAGTTCAAGCTTGTCCCTGCAGAGACACAGCTGCAACAGACACGAGCAGGAGAAAATGGGGTCTCTGAATAGGACCTGGGAGAGCTGCCAGAAGTGGGAGAAATACCTGGTGGTGACTACTTGACCCTGGCTGCTGGGGTGTGATGAGGCTTGCTGGTTAAGTGCCTACTGGTCCATGATTTCTGCCTGGAGAGGTTCTGCCCTGCGGGGATCATCCTCCTCTCTCACTGAAAGAAACAGGAAAATGATGAGGCAAAGGATGTGCAAACCACATGCTCCAAGCTGATGGCACGTTCACCTGAATCCTGCCTTTTCCTCTCCCACCCATGAATTCCCTCTAACTGGTGGGCGCTGGGGAAGGCCCTCGAAGGTGAGAAGATCCTGCACTATTTGCAGTCAGCGCTACCCCTCTGAGCAAGGTCCGGTGGGTGCTCCAAGGGCCCCAGCACAAGGCAGTAAAGATTGGGGAAACCTCAGAGGCTTACACTGGAGTTCAAAATGAACTTGATCACATCTCCCTTCATTTTAAAATGTTTCTGCAACTGCTGGGTGACTGTAGGCAAGAAGGCAAAATGACAAAGCTTTGGGCTACTGCCATGGGTTTCAGAGTGTCGTAGCTGCAGGCAGGCAGGTTCCCCATCAATGCAGGTCCTACAAATCTTGCTGTTCTACTCGTGCACCCACTCGCCAAGACATACAACCACCCACCTACTGAAGAGCATCAAGATGAACCGGACAGCCCTGTGTAACACAAAACCCAAGAAAAACCTGGGAAAAGTTGTATTTAAAACAAAATTCTTTAATAATTTGAACTATAAAGACACAAATTAGTGCTTGACTGCAGCATGAATAATGAAATACATTAAATATTTCAAAGCTACTGTGCTTTGCAAAACAAGATATGCTGATACATATAAGCCTCATGTTAGTTACCAGCTGGTTTGGTACAAAAACTCAGTTCAGTGTATCAAAATTGTCAATAAACATTGCTCAATGCAGCTGTGTTTTACGAGTCAACTGCTATTCATCTGTCACAGTGTCGTTATCAATCTGCAACAATACATTGAATTTCAGGAACAAAACTCACATGTTAGAACTAATTGTGTCAGTGTTAGAAAGTTTGGTCACAAAACGCACGGGGTATTTCACGTCCATTACAGGTGGACAGATGTTATTTGCCAAGACAGTAAACATCATCAGTGCATTAAGCTGAGTTCAATAGTCAACATCAAATAGTCAACATCCATTTGGAAGGTAAAGAGATAAATCAGTTCCTGTTCAGTTTAAGGAGTAACTACTGTTTATGCTTCTTGAAACTATCCCAAAATCCAGGGAGTAATACTATACACAACCAACATTCTTCTGCAGCGACTGATGAAAGCTTTAATTTAGACAACAATTCGGTACATGATTTGCTACGAGTGTGGGTGAAAGCCCGTTCTATTCACCATTGGGTTTACATGTTCCAGAGCTTTGGGGAAAGAAGGATGAATCTGAGATTGTGCTTACAGCTATTCCTGTGGACAAATAATCAAAAGAGTCTTTTATCTTTGCATTTCTAAAATCTCAACAATCTGCTCTAAATATCAGGCAGATTCAAGTTGTATGAAATATGTGCAAAAAAAATTTGCAGGCACTGGTTTAGGGTCTTGCACTGGTTAGATTCTGAAGTTGGTGGTTCTTAAATCTGCAATTACATGCTTAATCAAATCTAAACACTTTCAACAAGTAAAAAGGGAGAGTTCTGAAGTAAAGTAAGAGGTTCAGGCGTCAAATCCTCCCTCCAAAGTTGTACATGTGAAGCCCCATATCCCCAGTCCTGATAGGAGCATCTGGCTGGAAGCTCCAGTACTGGGGCTCTGCATAAAGTGCTTGACTGCTGCGCCCTCACACTGCCTGTCACTGAACTACACACACTAAAATAAACACCAGCCGTGGGTATAAATCCTGCAACCAGCGAACAAAATCTGAAAAGATGCAACAGCATCAGGGATGTGGGGTAGTCAGGCGCAAGTCTGAGCCAAGAAGAGGCAGCCATGTACTGGATAACTACGTTTCTGGAAAACAGCTAAAAAGAGTGCTGGGACTCCTGCCATAGGAGAATTTTTAACAAAACCCAAACTGACCTCCCACCTACCAAGGACCTGGTCTTATGGGTCCCAGGAGAAAACACAGCCTCAGCTCTCCGAAAAGACTTGTGACAAAGAGATCTGGAACTTGGCAGCCGCAGGTAGTTGTGAGCGAGAAACTGAACTAAGAAACCTAAAACTGATTTTAATAGTTATAACAACATATTCTCTCAAGCAAAGCTGGCAGAGGACGTTCCAGATGGATAACAAATGTATTCATTCATGTATGAAACAATCCGTGTCATGTTCCATCCTCATAAAAAACCAGCTGAATAACGTACAACGAACCGAATGTAACAGAGTCTACATGTGGTAAGTGAAGAGTCAGCATGGAAAGTTAAATGTATAAATAGCAAAACATTCAAGCTTGTTACACAAATATCTAAAGTGCAGTTATCAGGAAGGGTGGTTGACGTAATACTACAGGATTCTGTGCTTAATCTGTTGTTATTCTCTTTCCATGTAAGATTTTTTAATCTCCTTCTGGCTTTCACTTCTCATGGGTAATAAAGATTCCATCATTTATCCCTCGTCATACTAAAGTCTCCCAGCTAAACGGTGCTTTGCAGTTAAAGCCTCCCACCGCCTACTTATAAAGTGCAGATGGGGTTTCTTTACAGTAAACCAGCTGTTTTACCTGAATATACTAAATTACAGGGCACAAGTTCTGCCAAGGTTAGGGTGTGTTCCTGGATTCTCAGGTCTACTGAAGGAAACAGCAACGCTGCTTCATTAGAGCTTGACTTCCACTGAGAAGTGTTACACTGAATTGTTTCACCACCTGCTATCAAATGCCAAAAATATATCCACAGAGAGAAACAGGTTAAAAAAACCCCACTATTACCAAAATTCTTGAATGTAGACTAAGCTAGTGACTCTGAGAAACACTAGTGATACTGGGAGGATTTTCTGTTGCAGAGAGTTTCACGTGGAAGAGTTAGCTGAAAAACTCAGTCAGCTGTTCAAAACCAGATGTTGGAAGCAAATGCACTACGGCCAAAAGAATCAACTGCATTTCAAATCATTTTGCTTCAGCCAAACAAGACAGGCCCAGAGATGAACACAGCACAAGGTTAGATTAAAAGAGAATTAAAACTAATTATAAACCAGTATTTTCCATCACATCTCTCCCAAAATCACGTAAAACAAGTTATACATTTAAAGCTAAGATGCAAACAGTAACTTAACTGCCAAAAAAGGTTTCCCTTCACCTGTCTGAATTAAAGTCCTCCCACTCGTATCTCTTTCTAAAGCAGCCAGACGAACAGCAGACTGAGCACAACCTAAGAGTGCCAGACACCGAACAAGTCGGGATGTTTACGGAGAGCGAACAGACTCAGCCACAGATCAATACAATACTGTTGCCAGCCTCAGGGGCTGCGTGGTCTAAGTCGGGCTGCTCTCACGCCTGCACATCCAGGCAGACAGAATTAAGGGCACGGGTATTGTACGATACATGACAGAGGTAGATCGGCAAGTGATAGAGTGCATATTCCAATTCTGACTAGGGGGTGGTCTTCTGAACACTGGCAGGTAGCGCATCTTCCCTGTGCTAAAAGAAAAAGCATTGAAACAAAATCTGGAGATGACTAACACTGCTAGCCAGCAACACTGCCTTCAAAACACGGATGAGATTCCTCCTGACGGCAGATTTCTGTTTATCGTGTCTTATCTTCAGTTCTGGATAATGCATGTCTTGAGCTGTATCCAGAAAATCTAGATTCCCAGCATAAGGTATGGTGTTGATCTGTACTGGAAGAGTAATTTTGAAGTTTTTTTTCTTATTTCCAAGGAAGAATTTTTCAGCTTACAGTCTGCAGAACCTCCTGATCTGTGCCAAGCCGATGATCGTAAGGTAGCGGATTTTCTGGTTCTTCATAGATGTTAAAGAACAAAAAAGTTCATTGCTATCAAGTCTATCCATTATATCCTGTAGGATTCATATTAAACGACACCTGCTAATTCAATAATTCCCTCCAAAGCAGCTGCTGTCTGAATCCTACTCGAAAAATAGGATCAAAGATGACCCACTTATAAGATGTAGTGCAAGAAAAGTTTGGGATATGCCACTTTTAACTTCATAGAAAAAAAAATCAGCATGTTATCCAAGTCATATAAATAAAAAAAGTAATGTAACAGACATTTAACACATCACAGGAGTAAGGATGTACGTCTTTCCAGGCACTAGAAAAGGCAGTCTGAATTTCAGTGACACGCAGTTAAAACTGCCTTGCCATTTTCAGTATCACTCACAAGATCAGTAAGGCAGTGAAACCAAAGCACCCATAATTTTAGATTATTTATGCTTCGAAGGATTCACATGTGAATTACATTCGTCAGGGTCTAACATAACCTGAAAGGCAGGCTGCTGGAAGGGTGGTAGAGGTGTGCATGTTCTGGGGCATTTGGAATGAAGGAAGAAGCCAATTGTGGTTTTTTTTTTAAAGATAAAAACATCAGTGACAAATAATAAATGACAGAAAAGCTAATAGCAGCATAAAATTAAAACAAGAGCTTTTACAACTTATTTTTTTTAATCCTGACAATTCAATTCAACAAGATCTGAAAAGAAACATGTACTTCCTAGTTGCAAATGTGTAGGAGAATCAAAAAAATTATTTAAGATTTACCATTGTAGAGATGCCTTATCAATAAGATAGTGGCTTTTCAGCACACTCGGGTTCCTGCAATTACAGGGAAACCAAACAAGCCCCCAGAACCTCCAGAAAAAAAAAAAAAAAAAAAAAAAGGCCACTAAAATAAAGGTTTTGTTCGTTTGGTTAAAAATAATACCATAACTAGCAGATGTCACAGATGACTGTTGATAGGTCTTGTTGCTGCACTGCTCCTATTATGGGACTCTCCCTAAGTGATGAAAACATGTAAACATACGAATAAGAAAATGGGACACAGTGTACAGAAGCATGCTTCAGAGAGCCTGGAGGTGAAGAGGCAGGCACTTATTTTTAAGCTACATTTTTAAAACACTTCTCAAATCTCTTTACAAAAAATATACCCTCTGGATAACTGAAGAAACGTGATCCAAGACAGCTTTTTCCTACCTCTATGCTAAGTTATTCCAACATCTTTCAGTCTGAAGATCACTCAGACTTCCCAACACAGGTGCTGACCTTGTCTATAGAACTGCAGCCTACCAAGAACAAATCTGTTTTAAAATTTTCATTCAAGAATCTTGATAGTGGTTTGCTGATTACAGGTTGAAATGCACTGCTGTCAGCACCTGCTTAAACCTCACTGAAGTCACTCAAGGTTAAGGATCTTTTTCTAGCCCTGAGTTTGGGTCTATTTGACCCCAAGATTCCAGGGTCAGTCACGGAACAATCACAATTTTATCTGGAGATTCACATCAGGAGTGCTACTGATGGACATGGAGGATGCAGCCAAGCTGCAAACAGGAAAAAAAAAAAAAATTAAAAGGGAAGAGACCATTTTAGTCAGCGTTGATTCTACAATACAGATTTCAGTCCAACTTTTTCAGCAGTTGGAGCAAGGAAGCTGACACTAGCCAGGACTTTGTGACCCGGGAGACAGCTCTATGGCTCCATTACCGTGCCTTGCTGCTGTGGGAGCATTGTACATCAGTATAGAACGGAATTCCCAATCAGTCTCAGCACTTCCCTTTTTGTCCTTCATGGCAAGAAGGATAAACCCCTCAGAGCATCAAAAGCAGACAAAAATTGCATAGGGTGGCAGCCAGGAGGCCCCGAGACAGACTCCACTAGTTGCCCCAAGATCTGAAGAGTCAAAACCACAGCCTCCAATCTGAGGTATATTTTGAAAAACTGTTAGTTCAATGTTTCCTTTATGCTTACTTATTAACTTTCATCAGCTGGGTAGATAAGAACTGCAGAAACCAGAGGGTTTGCGCCCCCCATTAATCCCCAGAGTTTGGTTTTACAAAGGTGGTCAGCTTTCCAGAGAAACCATGTGATGGACAGATTAAGAGCAGGCAAGCAAAGTGCTGCCAATTAGATTTTGGAGTATCCTCAACATCAATCTCGTTCTTTACTCTTTCTTCAATATTTCTCAAGAAGAATATGCTTCTGAAAGTCAGACCAATATTTAAGACTTGTAAAATAAGGGAAAAAGATGAATTCAAAGCTGAACTAGCACACATCTAAGGTGTTTGTACATCTGTAGTATGAGTGGGACGTAGGGAGTAAAAAGTAAGGATAGAAAAGGGAGACGTAAATAATGATTATAAAAAATGAAGAAAGTGTTTCTTGTGTTTGTACAGTCACCCTGCAGTCTCCTGTTGGATCACTGGTCAAAAAAATTAGGAATTCAGTTTCCACACACAAACAAGAACCCCTATAATGCTTCACCATCTTAAGTGTCTTCTCCCGGTCACACCCTGGAACATCCTCCACGATGTGCCTCGGTTGGACTAAAGAAAAAACGGAAGCTTGGTACAAAATGAACTAAATGGCACCGGTATCCCAACCGTTTTGTTTAAAATATAAATTGCAAAGGAGGCTGTGGAAAAGCAAGATAGAATAAAGCCCTAGATCAATCATTACATACTTCATTAATTGTATAAAAGTGCAAGATTAAAGTAGTTCAGGTTAAGCATTCTGTTCACTACAGGCCACACAAATGCTTAGCTTGGCCATCAATGGCCTCTTTTTGTCATTCAGTTACTCATATTAGTTTAAACCACAGAAAGAACAACAACTGAACGGAAAAACGTATGCAATCCACTTCAAAAACGGTTAGTTTTCTGTGACCAGCACGAAATATTAGCTCAGTATAATCCGCTATACAATATATACATAAAAATATTGTGTCTTAATCTTTGTTTTAACAACTTAGAATAAAGCTGTACTAAACTTTATTTCCCTAATGTGCCAACTCTTTGCTCTGTTCCGGCTGGCTGGCCTAGTAACACAGAGAAGTCCTTTTATAGCAATGGGACTTGAATTGATCCATAATTTTGACACTTCAGCCATAGGAACCGTTGAATCGCTTTATTCAGCCAGGCTGGGTGATCGCGTGGGACTGCTTAGGTGTCAGTCAAAGCTTCTTGGGTGACTCCACAAGAAGAACAGGCCATATTCCAAAAACAAACTGTTGAAACAAAAATAGGGAGAGGGGAAAGATTTCCTGGGATGTTATGTCTCTCGGAACAGAAACCAAACACTGTTAATCATCATTTCAATTGCATTTCTTGGGATGTAAGTAGAAATCAAAGATTGCACCCTAACAGGCATAACCAGTGAGCCCCGACGCAAGTTCAAAGCACAAGATATCCGAATGCTGCAGTGGATTAACGGACACAAAATATCGCTTGCTTACCTTCACCTTTGGCCTGTGTTTCAGGAAAAGTGTCCTTGTGTATAAACTGAGGAAAAGGAGAAAAGTGTGCTAAAAATGTCATGTATAAAACAGCATATAAAATAATAATGATGTACTAATCCCAGTTTTATTCCCCAACTAGAAAAGAATTGCTCCTGTGACTGCAGAGCTACCCATTCTGTCTAGATTTATGCAAAATAGGAGACATTAACTTCCAGGAAATCCCTCTGTGCTAGATCATGATTAGCAAACTAATCTACTCTATCACCTATGTGGGGAGAAAGAGAGAAACCCAGAGAAGTAAATTCTCTCTCCACTATGGGAAAGACTAAACAGGGACTAGAGCCTGTCATTTTGGAAGGATGGAATTAAACCAGTGTACCACAAAATATTGCAGCTGTTAAGGGGGAAGTGGGGAAGCAGCACAGCTTGATTCTGTATCTCATTTTTGTTGTTATATACCCTCTCCCCTCAGTAGATGTTTTCTTCTCACTTTGTTAAGCAGATCTAGGTGATGCCACTGTGTGCCTGAAAAAGTACTAGGAAAAGTACTGCAGGGAAAGCATGTAGTTCATTGGGGTCAGACAGACAAATCAGGCATCTGTACATTCCCCAAGGGCTAGAGGATGCAAACCCAAATTATTTTCTCTGTTCAGCATGCTGGAAAAACCTTCCCTATGGTATACAAACTGTCTGCATCAGCTTGCTGTCCATAAGGAATTTTCTTCAAAAGATTATCTCAAGCTGTTCAGAGCAGCAGACAACCTGTCAGCCAAAATGGAGCAGCTGTTTTTCACATACCATGACATATTTTACATATACGCATATATACACAGGTACATACACATCCATATATACATTTATATATGTACATATACACATATATGTATAGATAAAAAAGCTATCAGAATAGCTACTGAAAATGTACTTATTTTCCTTGCATTTTCTTTTTTACTAGCTATTTTAACATTTAACAAAAAAGGAATCCTACGTTAGATGTAGAAAAACTGATATGTAATCAAGTTTTCTCAACTATATAGAACATATCTAATGAACAGACATTCTCGTACGGTTAAGAGGTAAAACATTATTTCATTACATAATGAACAAACTACAGAAATTCTTCAGATTCCAGCTTAAATTCTGTTTTTGTTCCTGGTTCCACTAGATGGTGGTATAGAACAAAAGCTGAGACAAAAATCTGCTGGCTGCAGCCTTGCTAATTTAGGCTCTGATTTAAATCTCCTCCTAAAACTAATATCCTGCGCTTCTGGGAACAGCTCTGCTCCAACCACTTCAGCCATCACCCGTCTGCTCTATAGCAAGATGCTTCCTAGTTTTCAGGAGCGACAGTGCCTATGAGAAAGATTAGTTATGTTATGCTTCTAAAATTAAACATGTTTAAGGACTTCAGGACTGCTGCTCAAGAACAGAAAGGTATTAATAGCTTATTTTGAAATTAATATACTGTCAAATAGTTTTGCAGTTTAACTGCTACAGGGTTCCCATTTCTGAATTGCATTTTCCTGAAGAACCATGACTATTTAAAGATTAATGATTACATTTTGAAGAATTACTTTTACAGAGTTATTAAACCAGTTGCAAAGAGGAAAGAAAAAACTCCCACCAGCTTACTAAGAAGTAATTTACCTGCTTTTCTGGTCAACACAACATTTTGAAGTAAACTTGAACCTGGAAAAACTCCTAAGCCTGCTTTATGAACAGTTTAGAAAACGTTTCCTACCTTAGCAGGATATGAAGGTAAGAGCCCAGGCCTGTGAGAATATGCCACCATGCATGAAACTGTGTCACAGCTCCGACAACAGGAGGCATCTTCTCTCGTAGTGCTCTGTAAGAAAGGAACACCACACAATTGGTTGGGTTTTTTTCAAGCTAAGCAACCTCAAATCTCAGTGCTCAATTGTCAGATCACACATTAGTGTTTCCATATCTCAGGCACGTGCTTCACGAGTGAGGTTTCACGTAGTCAAGCTTCCAGCAGGTGAGGAAGAGCAGTTACACCTTAACCTGCCAGTATTGAAAGATATTAGCAAACTGGCTTTCTTACACATTTGAAGAATGCACACACTTCCTCAGACAGTTACTTCTGGACTCAAATTTCAGGTAATATATTTATGGCATCCCACAGTCCCAAATGAGTTCTACCATTCTGCTCTCCAAACCCCTTTCCCTGTTGCATTCTAAAACAGGGTGTTCAGTGAGGAAGCAATGAAAGCAGAAGATCTGAAATACTTGGCCAACACCCTTTGCATTTTGCACAGTTACGGGGTGTGAGCTACTTGGGAAGAGGTTCATGGATGGAGACAGAGAAAGCGAAGAACTACATTGCCCTGATTTCTCCGTCTCACCAGGCTTCTGCAGATAACACCTATTTTCGTTGATGGTGAAGCAAAGTTTCCATCTGCCTATCTTCCTTTTTGACTCTCATTTCACATTCAGTCAAAACAAAAAAGGGAAAACAATGATAGCACGTGTTAAGGATGAAAAATCTGCAGCTTCCGTAATACTTATTGACTGCTTGATGCTACAGTGTTCAGTCTCCCTGCTAAACGCTAATCCCTGAGCTACTGCTTAGTTTCCAGAGCTGCTCAGTCATAAATATGAACACAGAGCTTCGATTCAGTCAGCCCAGGAATGACACAGTGGCACACACAGACTGTCACACCAGCACAGCCTCTGAGCCTTTGGATGGCAAGAAATCTTAAAGCTCAAGTTCAAAAGTGCATGGAGCCAACCAGGAAAGCTGAGTGCTACAGACTTTATTTTTTTGAATAAGCTCCAAATTTAATGAAATAAGGGAAAACCAAAAACTGAACCAAAATACAATTTTAAACATTAAAACCAAAAAGAGCAGGTAGGTGGACGATTCACAAGTTAGATCTTTAGAGAATAAAAAATTACAAAGAACTGGAATATATTTTCTCCACAGGTTTGAGCTCTAATACCATCTGCAGAAATTCAGAGCTCTGCAGACACTGATTAAAGCCAGTAAACAAGTGTATTTATTTTTTCCAGCACTATAACCAAACAAGTATTACAGGAAATGTGATAGCATTTCTTTTCCCCTTTGCAAAATGAGGATGGAAAAAAGTGCTTCAGCAGCTGGTGTGATCTTTGAGTCTAGGAACAAGTTCAAAAGCCCCACGGACCTGCAGCAGCTCAGCAGGCTTAGTGAACTGGGGGTTATGATCTCAGCAGTGATGCGATGCAGCTGCAAAAATCAACCCTGATGCCAATATTTGCAAAGTCACTGTATACCCACCCACTTGTGTTGGCAAATAACTTTTCTACGCCATCTGTATCAAGTATTTCTAGGGAAGAGGCATCATGTTGTTATATTCAGTATACCTATATTTTTTTTAAAGTTTCAAGAAAACTCTGTTGGAGTTAACTTACAATTGGCCTAACCCAGTGCAAGGACTCCAGAGCCAAAAGGGACAGACTGAACACACTGGACTTCTTTACAACACCCTGTGATCTGACCCTAACAAAGCAACCCACTGGGGCAACTCTGTACACCTCCAATTCAGCGGCATAATGGTATATCAGATAGTCAAGAAGGGTTTTTCTGGATGCTGGCATCAACCTTTCCATCTCCTCCAGCTTGTGGCAGAACACAAGCATCACAGTTAAGCAAAAGAAAGGTGCAGTTGTCCAGTTCCAGAGGAACACACATTAAGAGAACAACCTGCTGGACTGGTGTTCTTTCTCGCACAGACGGGATGTCTGGCCATACGACGAGATGGTGGGTTCCTACAAGCTTTGTCTGGAAGCCTTTTTTATCCCATTTGGCAATACATTGAACAGAGAGGAAGTCTTTCCTGGCCTCCTCTACAAGTGCTAAGACAGAAGATTTCAGGCTAATAATGACAGCCGAGCAGGGTGTATTGGCTCAGTTACTGTTCTTTCTGAGATGCTCAAACAGCTGTTGTTTATTGGTGACAGATACATTGCAATAGATGTTTCTTTACCCTGCAGAACTACTGCTTTTGACATTTTCCTGGAAAATGGCAAGAGCAGAAACCAAAACAGCAGGATAAAAAACTCATTCAGATGAAATCAAGTGTGAACAGCAGGCTTTAGTAAGCCACAGATCCTCTAAATTACTTCAGTGACATTAATTTCTCTCAATTTAAATTGAAGTTAAAGAGATATATCAATTATTTTAAAAATTAAATCTCTTCATGGATAAAAAAGACATTAAAAAGTTGTTGAGTGCTGAATCTAGTCATGAGTAAACTGGATAAAACCCTTGTGAATGTTTTGTAGTCAGTGTACCATACATACCATGAGATGGAATTGAATATACACTATAAAAAAACCAAAGTTTTATGCTAAAAGACTATCAGGAGCTATCTGGACAAAGTGAAAGAACTCACCTCAATTTATCGCAGAAAATGTTGTCCACATTCCAGAGAAAAAATCCCATTAAAAATACAGTTAAAGATGTATAGCCTAGACCTCTAAGCCACGGGTATACCCTAGAGAGACAGAGAGAGAAAAAAAATAATGCAGAGCTAGTTCAAGATTCTTCATTTTTATGCAACATATAAAAATACTATTACATACCAATAAACCACTTTTATTATTTTTTTCCCCCAAAGGAAAAACATCAACTTCATATCTCATCTATTTAACTATCTTATTTGACCTCCTTCCCTCTCTCCACATTCCCTAAGACTAGTCTTTAAATGTTTTACTTCTATATTTCTAATTGTTCCCATGAATAGTTAGTTCTCTCTCTCTCCTAATGCAATAAGAAAGTGGGAAAACCGAAGCTGGCTAGAAGGTACTAATTCTTCAGTCCCACGTATAATCTTTCAGTTAAAAAATAGCCATGTTACAAATTAGGACTCTCCCAAAAGAAGAGGCTCTTTTCCAATACATGATATCCCCATAATAGGGGACTTGTTTAAATAAAGGTCTTTCAAAATGACTGCAGTCTTTTGTGAATGTAGACCACCATGACCAACAACTAACCAAATGAATAGTTTTACAAAACAGTAATTTCATGTTGTATCTTATTGTTGAGTGCTGTAGGGGATGGAAAAATGTCAATTTCCTGGGCTAGTGGGAGGTGTCCCTGCCCATGGCAGGGGGTTGGAACTGGATGATCTTTAAGGTCCCTTTCAGCCCAAACCATTCTGTGATTCTATGAATTTCACTTTGGTGAAGAAAAAAAAAAATTCTCTTTAGGATATGAGAAACACACTGAAGAATCAGATGCAATAAAGTGCATCATTAATAAATTTACCCTCACTATCTGCACTCAGGTTGGACCACAGAACTGTAAATTTCCTACATGGAAGCTGGTAGCATTTACTCCTTTCCCACTAACACAACAAGTCCAAAAGTGAACCTAATTCCAACCCTAAAAGGCTGCCATGAAATATTGTTCAAGCTATTTTTAAGCATTATGAAAGCACAGTTTAGATTCCGGGTTAAAACACATTCCTGAGCTGCTGCTTCTCCTCTGTGTTACACACAGCGCATGTTTCGCAGCCGTGAGCACTGGCAACCAAAATGTGGGAAACACGACAGGTAGAGCTTCCTCCACAGGGCAAGCTAGCCAGATACAAGTTGTACATGTTCACAACAAGTGCACTGCCAATGTAAACTGGCAAAATTATTATTTGTTTAGTCTGATAAATGCATGGAGCACTATGCGGCGTGTGGCAGAGACTACACTAATATTCCCGACTCAACGCTCTAGAGACATAAGCAAGCCCAGGACATGAAAGAGCATTAAATGGTATGTTAGACGTGCTGGTAATTAGATAATTATAGCTGGAATTGTTCAGGGAATAAATGGTGTTGTTTTGTGAAAGACTGCCAGAGAGGCCAGCATCACTTATTAACGGGGAACATGCTTTGTGAACAGAGAATAACATTTGCCAAGTTGTAATCTTGGGAAGAAAGCAGACCCAAGAAAGAGGTGAGAAGTCAGGGTGGAAACAGGCAGGAACAGCAAAAAACGATGAGGATAGGAGCAGGCAGCAGCCTGGAACAAATCATATGCTCTTATTTGAGATTTTTACTCTAAGCTCAGAGCAACTTCAAGACCAGCACTAAGAAATGAGAGTGATAGGAAGCTAATATATGTATATTAAGGAAGTAAGAAACAAAATAAGTAGAAATTATGGTTGATACGTAAGTTGAAACAGGCTCAGACAAGTGCTAGCGCTATCAATGGAAAGACAGGAACATGTTTCAGAAATGTAGAGGAAGTAAATCCAAAAGTGTAGAATAGAATCATAGAATCCCAGAATGGTTTGGGTTGGAAGGGACCTTAGAGATCATCCAGTTCCAAACCCCTGCCATGGGCAGGGACACCTCCCACCAGAGGTGGGGGATACTTGGGGATGACTTTTAGAGAAAAGAAAGGGTACCTTTAGGTAGGCACAGCTTCTTTAGCAGAACTCATTTAAAATTAGTAGTAGTTTGGGTAAAATACAGATGTAGTTTAAACCTACTTCTCTCTCCATCCCAACTCTCTAACTGGTTTGCATAATATAAGCAGCAGGGGAAGCAAGTCTTTGCAGGATGCTGTTGCAATGAAGTGATCTAGCTAATTAAGAAAATACACTTCAAAATTTAAGTGTAAAAGTAGGTGGAACTTCAGAGACAGGCTTTGCTGGAGGAAAACAATGATCCTGTGGGAGGGAAGATGGTGGTGTTATCGATAGCTACAGGAGACAACGAAACGCTTCAGCAATAATGAGAATGAACGAGGGTGTGGAATTTGCAGAACTGGAAAGAGAGCAGGCCCAAGGGTCTGCTGACACAAACAGAAAGAAATTTAAATTCAGTGATTAGAACTGTGCTAAATCCTTGCATAAAAATGAAAATTAAAATTACCTGAACTTGATTCAACTTAGTTTCCCTTGGAAATGAAGGTTATATCACTTAAGATCTGTAGGTTAGGATTAAAATTTCCATGTTCATGGGTTTGAAAAGTGCCTTTAAACTGATGATTGTTTCTAAAGCTGCAAGCAACGTGCTATCAACTGAGTTCTTCTTGCTTAAGAAAAGCCCATGAACATTTACACCTGGTGTCAGGGGAGTTCTTGGGGAAAGTCAAACCAAATCAACTGAAATTGCAATTGGAAAGTGATTCAATGAATCCACCTTAGATTCACACCTTTTGTTAAATTATTCAAAAGTTATATAAAAAGCACATTTAGAATGAAGACAGCAGAGAGAAATCAGTAATTTCAGGGGCAATCCCCAAACACACAAGAACACCAACTAACTATTCACAGGGGAGAGACAGAAATGGGCAACCAACTGAGCCCCTGAGAGCTAAAGGGATGTGTTTTACTCCAAAACTGATCCAATTCTTTTTTTTTTTTTCACTTTTACCCACCAAGTCTGTGCTCTGATGATTCTAATGCATCTCAATGTCTCCTCACATTTCAAATACTCTTTTTGGTTGACTTTGATGACCTTTAAGGTCCTTTCCAACCCAAACCATTCTATGACTCTATGGTTCTGTGAAATAGTTTTTATTTCAGAGTCCATAATGTATACCTAACTTTACCCGGTCAAAACTGTAATGAAAACTATAATTTCATTTTCTGTGTTACTATCTTTTACACTTGAATTTTAGATACTTGAGTAGGAAAGAGGAAAGGAAAATATTAACTGATGTTTCCACTCTGCAGCCTTACTCTCACCTCTCTCCAAGTACCATCATTAGAGTTTGGAGGCTGGCAATAGATTTACATGTTACCCATCAATATGAAGACAGAAACTCCATTTGCCTTGACATCCCAGGCTAACAGCTGAAGCCACTAGCAGAACACCTGGCAGCAAACACTAATCCTAAGTGCGGAGATTTCAGTTTTGTTTAATGTTATCAGAGTGGCTTAAAAAAAAGTCAAGGAGACAAGCCATTCCCTTTCAACCAAGCAGAGCACAAGAGCTAGTGTTATGTATCGAATTAAAGAAATTTTGCCATCACAAATTTGTCATGTTAAGCCCACCAAAAAAAGATGTGAATTCTGTTATATCTTAGAAAGTTGAACTAAATGGTTACTTACCATAATACTATATAAACAGATCGTAGAACTATAATGGAAACTAGTGTTCCATACATGATCTGGAAATAAAAACAGAGATAAAATTCATCAGTCGGATTTGAGAGACTTTATAAAAACACTACAGGAGTAAAAATTTTGGAAGCCTCTGTTGATTTTTGTTTTAGTCTTGGGAAAATAGCATCCCCTCTAACTTCCTCTCCAGAAAGTCTTCCATAAAAATTTCAAATAAAAGTATGATTATAAACCATGCCCCTTTTGCAACTGCAGGAAGTCAGTTGTGCAATTTCTTTTTGAATTAGAAAGCAAACACTAGATGGCACTCAGTAAGCATCCTGAAATCAATGTCTATCATCTCCTCTTTCATCCGTGCATTTTATCCCAGGATTGCATAGGTACCAGCTAAGACTGGTTTTGAAAGCTACACTTCCTTCACTGATATTTGATTAATATTTTTTCCTGAAAACAAACACCTGAACAGACTATGCACTATGCACCTCAGTGAGCACCAGTATGGAAGAAACTTTCCAGGAAGCATTTAAAACCAACCCTTACAGATTGTTGGGATTGAATCTCATTATACAGTGGGAAGAGGCTGCAAGCTCCAGAAAGATCCATGAGCAAAATCTGTCTCACTGTAGGCCTGAGGAATTTAAATGTAATCGCCTGACTTATATAAAAAGTCAAAGTCATCACTTCTTTTCTGCCTCATGTTCTTTAAATCACTCTCTCCTTTTTTTATTCACAAGCTTAGGATCCACATAACACCATCTCCGAGACGTACAGACTAAAGAAGAGAAGAAATGTGGTCAGTCATGCCTGAAAAGTGATGCAGAATCCATTGCAACGGGGAGGATATTCAGACACTGGTGACATTACAGTACCATCCATGCTTTTTATTCTGAACACTGTTTGCCTCCTGCCAAAAGTCAGTTTGTTCCAAGCAGTTGTGCCTTGCTCTTTGTCCCTCTCCAGTGGCCCCTAAGCCCGTCGCTATTTTTCGCTTCATTGTTCACTGACTTTCCTCTCTCATTTTGCTTTTAGTTAACTTCTGTCTAGCGCTGACTTGTTTTACATGAAACAGAAAAATGATAAACCTTTGCTGCCTATTTTTAAGAGCTGTTAAACCTCACAGAGGTACGCCTACAAACCAGTGTCCTTATCATGTCCTACTGACCTCCTCGTACCTTTCCTTCTTTTAGACTACATTGTCTTCAGGCAAGGACTAACTCTTATTCGGCTGTAACTGGGGCATTCAGCTATTACTATCCTGCAACTAATTACTACCCTATGCACGTGTCTAGTCATCTGACATAAAACAGATTGCTGCGATAACGCAAAGTGAAACCTACCTTTCAAAAATCCATAAAGGCACATTTTCAAACTCCTTTTAGCTTTAAGGATGAAATTAGTAGCACACGCCATATCATCAGCGCATATATCCAGAACAAGACAGACAACAGAGCCCTTATGTTTGACAACAGGTAAAAAAATAACCTCCAATATTGACTATGCAAAGCCATTCAGCACAGCAGCTCTTTATTTGCATTCAGAGCAAGATCAAATAACTTCTGTAACTAAACCGCTACTACTGCTCTGCAAAGCTAAACAAAGCAAAACTATTTGAAAGGCTAATTGGTTCTGGCTTGTACTTTATACAAAAATGTTCGTTAATTCCAGTCTCCTTGCTGGGGCACAGCACATAAATCAGGGGGAAAAACCCCCAAAAAACGCATTAGACACAGCCTGAGTATCAAGTGTTCATCCACCCCAAGCTACAGGTAGAAGGGAGACTGCTCAGGTGTGCTAGGTGCTGCATGCTGGTATGATTCTTTGACATTTTTGCCTAATAAGACTCCACCATATGACAAATACAGACTAAATTCAAAAGTTAAATGCCATTTTATTTTATCAGCCTCATTTAAATGCCATTTTATTTCATCAGCCTCATTTAAAACAGCCTGTTTCGTTTTCCTAATAAAATCCAGTAATTTATTCTAAGAGAGGGATGGCACAGAGGAAGAAAGTCATAGAAAGGCTCCTCTGGAACCCAAATCACAGTTTGACGCCCTTTCCTTGCTGATCTCCTCCTTCCTACAATTTCCATTGGTAAAATGCTCTTCTGCAGCAGAGACACAGGAAAAACCTACCCACAAAGAGAAATTTTTATCATAATCCTTAGGGGTATGACCACCTTCATGCTTTTATCCGATTTTTTTCTTGGATTCTTTGTACAAGGAGTTAAAAAGTGTCAGACTATGCCTAGAGAAACATGGCTTACAGGCAACACAAAGCCCAGGAAAACACAGGCTTAAAATCCTATTTTTTTCAGAAGCTGCTAAAAGCAGGAAAGAGCAAAAGATAAGAAAAGCTTTCTTTGTAGAGCCTCTGGCTTGGTATCTCCTAGTGAGCTGCTTAATGGCTTGCAGAAGAGGACAGTCTTAATGGAGGGAGGAAGGAAAAAAAAAACCACGAACCTTTAAGTGAGTGAAGAAAAATATGCCCACAGCTGACACTTCAATTTCTTGCCTTTTCCGTTCCCCCACACAAACAGGTTGTTAGCAGTAAAACACATCCGTGTCTAAAAGCCTGTGAAAGACTGGAACAACAAACTGTTCTGCTCTGGATGCTCCAGTCCTCCTCTTCACGCTGAAGGCAAGCATCGAGGTGTTGCTGTGCTATGCAGAGACTGTAGCTGCCCATCTTGCTACAGCTGTTTCTTACTAGAGGGCTATAAACCGAGCTACACAACTTAGTTTATACTTCAGGGAGCAGTGCTTACTTCTACTCCTTTACCACCCATGGATTTACTATTTTCATTGTGCCAAAAAATTTTAAATATTATCTGTCCACCCAACAAAGGATCCAGTATAAAAAAAAAATTTACCTTATTCAAGCGGACTGAATTTTTTCAATTCCTTTAGCTCCCTTTGTTGTTCTTCTTTCACTAACGCATCACTTAGGTGACAGACGAAAACCCAAGCGAGTTTTGTGCTAATTTGTCTCACAGTGCCTTTAAACTGTAAGCCAAAGAACACCCTTGCACTACAAGCAAAACAAAAGGAATCAGCAGAATCTCCTCATCTTTTGTTACGACTAGACAGTTCCCTCTTTGCTGTTCAAGATGCAAATGAAGCTGCAGGTATTGCAGCTTTGAAGCCCATATCTTCGCAATGGGGAAAAACCCGAAGTCTTATTAATACACAGTGGGTTACCTGATAAGAAGGCCAAATATGAAGAACATCCTTCTCATTCACAAATGGGAAGTAACTTCAGGGCTCAGTGTTTGGCAGCATTTTTGATGGGGAGGCAGGTAAGCAAATCATATAGATTCACTTCTTTGGAGGGAAGGCTGGTACTCCACACTGGGTGGGGGGAGACACATACAAAACTGGTTCTTCATCAACCCTTCCAGTACAGAAAGCAGCGACAGCCTGTTATTTCCACTCATCTGTATCCTCTGCTCCTGGCCTTCTGCCCATCTTTGGTTAATAAAGTCAATTTATCAGCCTCAAATATTAGTGTACACATTGGGAACTGCACTGAGGGATTTTTGGGTTCTTGGCAACCACTGCTTATCTATTAATATACCAACCAGCTATCAAAAGACAGTTAGCCTAAGTACTTCAAGTTGGAAACTGTATTTGTAATTTACAACTAAGAAAACAGACTTCTACATGTTCTTAGATTTCTGGAAAAGGAATCTGAGCAGAGATAAAAAGGAAGGACCACCCCCACGCCGACATGGAAACACTGAGTAACAGCACTGACAGCTGCCTTGACAGCTCCTGAATGAACTAATTCAGATTTGCTTGGTTTGGTCGTGTTCAGATGCACGTATGTGATGGCAAAGTGACACACACGTCACTGCTGCTGCATGGCACAGAGCAGCAGCTCTCCAGAACTTCTGGGCCACTGTCTGCAGCAGTAAACTGAGCTTCCCCTTCAATGACTTGTAGAGCTGAGCCTTTGCAGAGTCTGAACATCCTTCCACGTTCCCTAAGCTATTCTGCAGGTAGAAATATGAGCCAGAATGAAAGCTGTACTTGCTTTCTGGAAGACATCCCCAAGCAAGCTGTGTAACAGAATAAAATGTCACTCACATTAGTTACACATGATCTCCAGCAGGACAATGCCCAAGCAGAAAAAGCCATGTGGTCAGGACATGCCCTGAAAAGGTCATATTTAACAGACTGCTTCGCAACCTGAGCATGTAGAAAGAAAGAACACGTTCCACTAAAAGGCCCAATACATTAAGCCACAAGCTACAATTAACTGTTGCCTTAGCAGCAGGAGAGCCTCTGGAGAGATGTAGGACATCAAGCGGGTCTACACAGACCCAAAATGGGGAGTCATAGAACCATAGAATGGTCAGGGTTGGAAAGGACTTTAAAGATTATCGAGTTCCAACCCCCCCGCCATGGTCAGGGTCACTTTCCACTAGACCAGGTTGCTCAAAGCCTCATCCAGCCTGGCCTTGAAAGTCCTGGCTGGAGTCCTGTAAGTTTGAAGAGGTTGTGCCCTGACATAACATATTCTTTATGCACTTTCAGTCGCAAGTGCTTCTACATACACATTTCATTGTGATTTTACTTCCTTATTTGCACTTCTGTATTTAAAACACCAGTGGAGAACAATTTTCTTAATTTTTTCATTGAGGTGAATGAAACACCTTTTTCTCCCATGCTCACTCCTCCCTCTTACCCAAAGTCACCTTAATTTGAAAATCCAATACTTGTATTTTCCTGCTATTACTGTTGCAGAAAATTGTCTGGTCATACTATTATGCTGTGACCAACGAACACATCTAGGCACTCGCTCCCTCTCTCCTTTGGTGATCTCTGTGCAGTTTAGAACAAGAACAGTTGGAATTTGTCCATCAGTGCATGCTCTTCCATTTTGAATCATCTGTCATCCTAGTCCTCAAGGTCTCCTAGTTATCTCTTCATCTCCTCTGCACTCAGTGATGCCTCTGAACTTTGTATCATCACAAGTATCATCAGTACACGGCTCTGGTTTTCCTGATACAGGCTGTTAAATGGTCCCACTACTGATCCTAAGAAAGTCCAGACTAAGAATGCCTTTCATCATCTCCTTTTGTCATTTTCCACTAGTTACTCCCTTGCCCTCTCTGCCATTCTCATATTGATCTACTTCTCCAGCTTGCTTAGTTTCTCACAGGACACCATAAAACCACTTGTGCAATGTCTAAAATCACTTTTCCTAATGTAGAAGAAACAGCTATTTAATCTAATTTTCTAGTTAACTTTTAATTATTTGTTTGCTCAAAATTTGTTTCAAACTCTTGGAGCAGATGCCTATGCAAATAAAACAGGTTTTTAGATCTATTTATTATTCACATAACTTGGCCCACTAGCTTAATGAGGTTTTTGATTGCCACAAGTGTATAGCCAGCATATGGCATGAAGCAAGTAAACAAATCAGGATGGAAAACAATGCTTTGCAGGTAACAGCTTTCTAGGCCATATCATATTAGAAAGAATCACAGAATGGTTTGGGTTGGAAAGGACCTTAAAGATCACTGAGTTCCACCCCCCCTGCCATGGGCAGGGACACCTCCCACTAGACCAGGTTGCTCAAAGCCTCATCC
>NW_010108123.1:0-31311 GCF_000699245.1 Pterocles gutturalis | reverse complement strand
AGGTGCTGGAAGGTCTCCCCGGAGCCTTCTCTTCTCCAGGCTGCACACCCCCAACTCTCTCAGTCTGTCCTCGCACGGGAGCTGCTCCAGCCCTCGCACCACCTTCCTGGCCTCCTCTGGACTACCTCCAACAGGTCCAGGTCTACTTGTAAGACTTGAGTCTAGAAGTTTAACTGCCAGGGTAATTTCTTCTACTTCCATTTGTTTGCCCATGGATCACTCCACACCAGCAGCTGGTTTTTCCCTACCCCTGTCCTTGTATGAGCACAAATACACACATGGTAAACAGCGATGAGCAACTAATCTGATTTTAAACTAATTCTGAGGGGAGTTTTAACCTGTTGAATTCCCCTATCAAATTCCCTAATCAGGGAGTAAATTTTTCTGCCAGATGGGAAAGAGAAAAGAGGCATGGCTGTTTTCTTTGCCAATGATGCTGGCTTAAAAACAACCAGAAAACTGGGACGTTGGGTTGTTGAGCACCATGGAAATTAGGCAGTAATAGCGCTCTAACCCGAGAGATTTGACATAAACAAGACAATGCATGCTTGTAAAGGCCACTGCTATCTTTCATTTAATTGAAGACAGCAAAAAAAAAAAAACAAACCCAAATCAGTTATCAGGCAGGGAAGTGTTTTTTTTCCTTCTAATGATGTGCAGCTTCCAACTGATCAAAACGTGCATCTCATCCCTCCTCTGGTCAATGCACTAAGACCCTTAAAGATCTGCAATATGTGGATGGAGAAATAGAAGTTGGTTTCTGTTGCCACTGTGCCATGAATAACAAACTGAAATCCCCTTCATGCCCTGCTGGCAGTAAGCAATTGATGAGCCTAAGTTGGGAAGGAAAGTAGAAAGTAATTCACTGAAAAATGAGGCTTGAATCTTGGCTACTAAATATAATGGGATCCTTTTCTATTCTTATTGCTTTCCTTTCAGGGAAGAAAATCACACTGAAACAATGAACAATACGAAGCTGTTCATGTAGTTATTCTGCTTTTTGCAAGGCTGACAAATGATGATGATCACAGACAAATACCTAGAGGAATCAAATGCTGCTTTATGTCCTGACGCTGCTTTCCAACACAGTTAGGGACTGAGACTGGGATTTAAACTATGATTGCACAAGCGTATTTAACTTAAGTTTATGTGACCCATTCAGTTGGAAAATACTTACTGAAATGATACTGAGATTTTTTTTTTTTGTACACTCTAAAATAAAGGACAAGTATTAAGAAAACAACCTTGCTTAGCTGTGTAGTCAGAGAAATGTTTCCTCTGGATTTACAACATATTTGGCAAAGATCGTGAAAAAATGAGTGCAGTACTTGAATGGTTGGAATTTGGCCATAACTGTATGTTCCCCATAAAAATCAATTTGGAACGAGTTGTTGTAAAAAGTCCAGCACTTTTAAGGGCCTAAATCTTTTCTACATTGATTCCTCATGTATAAATTGTAACAGGGAATTCATATTCTGAACCTAAGAGAAACCAGATGCAAAAATTTAAAGGTCTGGGGCAACAGTTTAAAGTTTCCCTATTTCCCTCCTTCCTGACAAGTCATAATATCTATTGTCATAGTATTTGTGACATGGGCCCATACCTATGCCAGTGCATTAAACAGGAATATAGTGAAGCTGTGATGTATTTATTGCAATAACTGTAGGTTGAGTAGATAACTGATCAAAGAAAAATCAGCAAAGAGAAAATCTGCAGTATCTGTGGTAAATTGTGTCACTGTTGTTAACAAAATTACTTTTCAAAACCAGTCCCAACCAGCTCAGTAAAAGCATCAGAAATTGCTGCTTTCACCCCAGCCAGTATCTTCCTGACGGAAATGTAAGTAGGAGAAAAAAAGAAAGGATTTCATTAACATTATCAAAAAAATCCTGCAAGTTTCTCTTTTTATCTATAGGTAGAGTAACAACTCACGTTTCTAGGAGAGATTACTTGGAACAGGTGGGAATTTATTTTATTCACCAGTGCTTCACTAATCCACCAACAGGAATCACATATCATTTTTACAGCCGCTGATGCAGCAGGCACATTTTGACAAGCGATGGCACTACCAATTTCAGAAATGAAGGCTTTAAAGCTCTGTCCTGCAAAGAGCTCAGTGCTTTTGCTTGACAATTTTTCAGCTGTTATCCCTAATCAAAAAAATCATAAATGAGGGGAAAATACTTGTGTCATACAAAACCGAGCATGATTTCTAACCTCCTGTGGACAGGAAAGTGATACAAGTCCTGTCCTCACAGGCAGTGGATGTGTATCAATGCCGTTGGGCTGCTACAGAAGGAAAATATGTACCAAATGTGCCATTAAATCTGTAAAACCGTAACAACCAGTCTGCTACATAATCCTAGAAGATGTTCTGTGTTTAAATTTAGCTTGAATTTACACAAAGTAAAATTGGGTAGTTAAAAAAAACCAAAAACAAAACAACTCATACATTAAAGTAAAAAAAAAAAAAACAAAACAAAAACCAAACCAAAACACAACTAATATGTTGAAGTGGAGAGAAGAACATGGTGTTAAGTCACCCAAGCTATGCAGTGATGTCAGCTCACAGCTTCACAGCATCTGCTAACGGAAAGAAGCAGAGAAGGACTCATTAAGCCCTTCCTCTCACGCACCTTAGCCCATAGTGAGGGTCACCTTGTTACACTTGCCACTGATGAAAAACCACGTGAAATATTAGGTCAAATGCTAAAACACAAGATGCATTAAGCCTTTCTAGTTTTTCAGGTCATCAAGTAACAGGATGGTGACATGACAGGCAGTAATACTGCTTAAAGAAAAAGCAAAAGGCAAATCATGCTTGCCTTCCATCTTCTTTCCAGCTACAAAATCCTGTAAAACATTCCACTAAAGCAGCATAGGTTAGAAACAAGATTAGCTTCTCCTACAGAGCAAGATTTACCTGATGGAATACAGGCTCTTTCAAGTTTAAGTAAACCTGGAAAGATTAAAAAAAAAAGAGGTAATTTGCAACAGAGAATGATCATAACATTATTCAACTAAATATTGCCAAGACTTGTTCTGTTAGAATCAAGACATGAGTGCCTATCCATGCACCATTAAAGTTGATTAAACATTTGAAGTTTCCTCTGGTAAAACATGAGGTTTTAACTGTGGAATTATTTTAAATTAAGAAGCACAAATAGAGACATCAGCATCTAAAATCCCCTCATTTAAAAGAGATGCAGCACATGCAAAAACAATTAAATTACCAGACACATTCTCGATATGCACTGCAAGAAGAAAATTTTGGTATATTGAATGTTTTTGACAAAGCTTTAATATTTCAATTAATTTTACAAAAAGCTAGTAGTTCTCCCTATTGTTAATGCAGTTGATTTAATTTCTGCTTTTGAAGAGAGAAGGGCATTAGACCCTAGGCATAACATGCCATAGATGTAAAACATTTTAGGAGGCACAGAAGGAAACAGGTAAGTACTTTGAAGGCAGATGATGACCCATAATACTTTTTTTTTTTTTAAGAAATAGTTATCAATTAAAAAAAAATATAACGAAAGAGATTCCATCTGTGGTTGACACCCAGCACAAAACTAATTTTATTCATAAAGGGAGTGCACGGCACTGAGAAAGGGAATCAAGTTAGCTGTGACATAGTTAAAATACTTCTAATTTTTTTAACAGCTAAGTTCCTTTCTTATTCTAGCTGTTGTTTTAAAACAGCAGTCAGAGTTCCCTTTCTGCAGTCTGTTGACCAGGATTATTCTCATTTCTGTAGGTGAATTAAAGTGAGGGAAATTGAGGAATGGAGTTTGTCCAAGGTCATGTAAGAAGCCAGCGGTGACTGCTTTTCTCACATTCCTATTCTAGCAATTAGATTACTGCTTTCCTTCACTTATTCTAGACAGTGGTTTAAACAGAAATGTTTCGTGTTTCTCTGGCCAGCATATAATTTTCCCAACAAAAGAATAATTTGTCCGTTTTGACTGGAAGTGAGAGAGATTCAGTACTGCCTGTATAACGTTCCTTCACTGGCAGGAAAACTGTCAGCCTACAGGTGAAAATGCCATATTGGGAAAAGTTACTTACTATGCTGACTACGAAGCTGTATGTTATTAACAAGAGAAGCAGTGGATAATTGACTGTGTTCTTGTACTTGAAACATTCATACCTGGAACAGAACATAAAGGAGAGCGATAACATTCATCACTTACCATATAAAGGATGCATTTTTCAACATATATTATCACAAAATTAGTGAGAAAATTGATCCAAGTGAGTCTTAGACCCTTTGAGAAATTGTAGCTCCTCCAATACAGATGTGTCATTTTAATATAAAAATTCACACTTTCACCAATTTTTTTTTTTTTAATCTAGTGAAAAAAAAAAAAACACCCAATTTTTTTTTTTTTAATCTAGTGAAAAAAAAAAAAAAAAAACAATAAACCCATGTATATACAAAAAATAACCCAGTCAGTGGAAAGAGTTTGGGAAGCAGAAGCTTTTCAGAGGGTGCTTAAGGGGTGATAATGGATGGCAAATTAGAAATGAGTTTAAAATGCAATACAGCTGCCAAAAAACATTACATCTGGGAGCTAAAGGCAGTTTTTTTAATCTAGTGAAAAAAAAAAAAAAAAAACAATAAACCCATGTATATACAAAAAATAACCCAGTCAGTGGAAAGAGTTTGGGAAGCAGAAGCTTTTCAGAGGGTGCTTAAGGGGTGATAATGGATGGCAAATTAGAAATGAGTTTAAAATGCAATACAGCTGCCAAAAAACATTACATCTGGGAGCTAAAGGCAGCGTGGGAAAGGGACTGCCTTACACAACAGTGAACTCTAGAGATCTGTTAAAATGCAGATTGTTTTATGGCTTTACTACAGTCACACTGCAGTAAATTTGCTGGATTGGGTACTGGTGGAAGTGAAAGGTAAAAACAGCTAGTAGCTCCCAGGATGTGAACTAACTAATTACAATAAGCTTCACAATCTCTATGCTACACTTCAGTCCCAGCTGTGATGGAATTACACACATATATCCCAAACCACATCTCCATCAGAAAAAAAGGTCCAAAAAATCCACTAAAAAGGAACTTTGAGAAGCACAAAACCATTAAGGCTAGAGGAAGTTTTCTGTATGACTCCCAAGTTAGATCTGCCTATTTGTTTATGAACTTTTGGAAACACACCATCATGGATGAGTAAAAGGAAACAAAGAAAAAACATGTAGGAATATCTGGGGAAAAAAAAATCTACAAGACAGAACAATGTGCTAGAGTGCCAAATAGCTTGCCAAAGTAATTACACAGCTTGAGAGTCAGTAGGACTGAATGATGCATAAGGGAATGTCCCGTGCAGAACCACTCCGCCACCTACCTTCAAAAAAACCAAAATGATTATTAAAGGCCTCCTAAACTAAGCATTAGCTCATTCTTCAGAACATTTTAATTACTACCAAACATACACACACACAGAATCTTATTAGAGCTCTAAATTAAGTTAACAGACTTCAGTGCTTTTGAAGATAATAGAGTAAGCATTGCACAAAATAAGCATGATTATTTTTTCAAACAGATTCTTATAGCCACTTCTCATCCTTTTCCCTGATCACATTCAAATCAGACAAAATAAATGCAAAGGCGATTTCAAGGAGACAGGGAGCTACAATGGAAATATTTCCACTAACACAGGCATTATGATTCTGGTCTTGAGCTTGCACAAATCACACTAATGGATTAATGGTAATTTCCAGAGATGTGGGTTTGGTCCTATAGCATCCCACCTCCATTGCAAGCTACCAGTAATCTTCATCAAAGATACTCTAATTTTCAACAGCTGAATATCTGATATGTGCAAAAAAAAGCAAAAAGGCAATGTGCAAAAAAAGCAAAAAGGCAATGTTAAAAGCAAAAAGGCAATGTTTTTAGGTTTTTTTTTTTGTCTTCAGTAACTTAATTTATCATTTGGATTTTCCAAGTGACAGAACAAATCATGTTAAATCCAGGCCTGGTAGGAACAGGCAAGAAAAAGTCAACTTACAGTATCTTTACAGTCATCAAATGCTACATTACTCCCAAAATTAAATGGGAGAAAACATCCTGGCATGGCATTAAACTGTCGTGCATGTTCCAAGACACTCTCCACAAAATATATGAACTCAACTCTTCAGAAAATCTTTTTTCTATAATTTTCCAGATGAGTGGAGAGCAGGTTTAACCAGAAATCTGAAATTTGCATTTGGAGTCAGACTAGATCATAGAAATACAGCTCAAATAAATTACAACATTGATAATTTTGTAGGCGTTACTGAAGTTGATTTTATTATGGCTGCTGTTTACATACCAAGTAATACTGAGCTCTGGGTGTATACCACACAGTCTTTAACGACAGTTTGGGTTTTTTTTTTCCTGCTAAACAAACACTGGTAAAACATCTCTAAATTAGCAGAAATTAGGACTAAAGCCAGCCTGGCGAGTCATAACGCTGTACTGCTAGAAAAACTGAGATCTCACTGAAATCTTCAGTTTCACTCTCACTATACACGAGATTGGACTTCACAGATTCTACATTTCAAAAGTTAATATTTCATAAAGAATCAGAAAAAAAAAACATTTAACAAATACTTACAGGCAGTAGACAAACACACAACAACTGTATATCATTGGCAGCTCATCCAACAGCTACAAAAAGCAGAGACATCAAAACATGAAAACTACTTTTAACTCACGTTTGTGTAAGTTAATTAAGGAGTGAGAAGTCTTAAGGAAAAGAGTTTTTAAGTTATTTGGATATCCACCTTCTTGACTGTACTTCTGTACGCAGCAGTGTCAAATCAACTACTGAAAGCTTGCTGAATTAATAAGCTTATTACTCTGAATCTTTTGAACATTACATTTCATAAAAAGCCCACGCCTTCAAAGAATCATGCCATTTTCACTGCTCATCTCTTTTGAAACATTTATAAGAATTAGTTTTGTACAGTCAGACTGAATAAGACCACCCCATTTATAACCTGCTTAATACAACCAGTAGCATTTTTTTACTTCTCTTCAAACTTGACAGAGAAACCGAAATAATTTTTTTTCCATAACACAGAAATTTAGCCCATTAGGAAGTATCTTGTGATGCGCTTGCATGTTAATTTGGGAAATTTCTCACACTGTTTTAATTCAGAGATAGGTTTTTTTGGTTTGTTTGTTTGTTGGGGGGTTCTTGTGTAGTTTTTTTTTTCCCCAAATTACGACTGCCATATAATGCTTTATTGTCTTAAATAATTTGTATACTTCATATACTGGCATGTTACAGCTGAAACAGTTACTTCTCCAGGAACTTGCCACCTTAGTGGAGATGGAATTAAAATAGTAATCACAAGAGAGGTGATTTCTCAAGAAAAGCTATGCTCAAAATTGCCATTTATTTATCATTAGAGGGAAAAAAATCAAAATCATAGCATCATTTTCTTCTAAAGCTTTTCTCAAAGAACATTAACAAATCTCTGCTCATAAATATATAGATAAACTTACCTTCCCTTATAAAGGACTGAAAATCAAGAAAATGCACAAGCATACAAATGGATCAATGAAGATCCACTGCCTCTGATTTCTAATATGTTAAGCAAACATTAGCAGTCAGGCATCTTAGAATTGTTACACCAGGTTTGACTCTTTCCTAAGAAAAACAAGAACTGGATGCAAACGAGATTTTGATCTTTTTCCATCATCACTCTGAAAGTTGTTGATGGCCATGCCTGTACAGAAATTACCTTCCTACTACTGGTACAGGGTACTTACCAAGTTCAGAACGATGTTTTTCTGAATAATAAGACACATTAAGAGCACAGCAGCTTACACAAACCCTTTTACAAAGCCAGCCTGATTCTGCTTCATTTGGGAGAAGTTTTCTAACTGCGCAGGCAAAAAGTTCTTTTAGTTTTGAAGTTTCATATTGAAAAAAAAAAAAAGTGATCTGGTTCTTCACAGAAGGAGAGACATGTATTATCCTGAGTGTGATATCCTGAGCTTTTCGTGGTTTTGGTCACCAAAACTTCAGGAAATGTTTCAGAATACTGCTAAACAGATCTACTGACTAGCTGCCACCGAAAGGGCAGGTTTTGCTTCTTCACCCACGCTCCCACTGCTTCTCTCGAGTGAGGCACTCATGCTCGTCTGACTCACGGTGAGTCAGTTCCAACAGCTGGTCCAGTGCACAACTAACCTTGCAGAAAAAGGTTTAAATCCCTGAATCCATGCATTATAGGGTCAGGGACTGCAACAGGTAGCACAAAGAAAGTATGAAGTTAACAGGCATGTTAGGTGGCACCCTGCCATCATGTTAGTTTATCTTTCCTGTGATGCCTTGCAGAGGAAAAACAAAAGCAGTAGCTGAATTCAGCTTTATACTAACAGTTATTATGTAGAAATTCAGTGATATGGTTTATCAAGTCTGATAGGAATTAGCTGCAGGAATAATTCTCCCAGCTCTTTAAGAACATGAGTCATTTAAGGCCTCAAAAAAGAAAAAGGAGGGAAAAAGAATAAGAAATAGAATCATATCATAGAATGGTTTGGGTTGGAAGGGACCTTAAAGATCATCTAGTTCCAACCCCCTTCAACAAAATAAAATTTTTCAAATTTGGACAGCTGATTACACTCTTAAAGTTCATATGCTGGCAGCATCTCAGGGACGTAATGATAACATCAAAGAGCCTCTAAAAAGATCCTAGTTAGAATCTGCTTGCAAAAGACAAGGGCTGCCGTATCCAAAGGAATTAATGCTTCCAGAAATGCTGTCAGCATCATGTCTGAACATGTCTGAAAAAGAAACATGATAGAAGGAAACTCAATGAGCTGATTTCTCTGGTTAAATAAGCATTTTGGATTCGTGAGGAATGTATAAATAAGCAGATTCCCATAAAAATAAGAGAAAAAGAGAGATGATGATTTCAGAAGTATTCTAAAGAATTGCTTTCAAGAGCAGAAGTTTTTACATTTCTCTTAATTGAGCAACGTGAAATCAGCCATTTACAGTATTAAGATTGTGAAACAAATGTAAAAAAAAAATCTCTTCAAACCGCTATCAAAGCTGACTTTTAATCATAATGAGATAAAATGAATGAGAAAAGATTATTTACTGAATTGTTTCCTCTATGGTGATTCGTGAGCTAGCAATCAGAGTAATTATGGGCCACTTGTGGATTTCACTTGGCTCCAAAATAATAATTGTACTTTCTCTGCCTCACATGGAGCCTTTTACACCCGTTGGAAAGATGATGCAAGTTCTCCCCTCCCACCTGCTTCTGCCCACCGTGGTTTACACACCACGGTTCACGGGCCCTTTAGCTGCTCTGATGCAACACTAGAACTACACGGTAAGTAGCATCGATTCAGTTGGGTTAAAATAGCCTCTATACACACACAAAATACTAAAAAACCCAACAAACCACATGAGAATGTTTTATGATCTAGGTTTCAGGGTGGCCTTGCTCACCTCTGCACGAGTATAAGAGGATGTAAAACACTGGCAGGGTTAGGAACAAGCAGCTGAGGGAAGAGATAAGCTGAAAAGGTGGAAATTCAAGGCAGTTTCGAAGACAGGATAAGTAAATCACACTCCAATTTGGGAGGGAGCAGTGAAATGGATCTAGAAACTACCTTTTTCATGCCAAGAAAAGCACCAAATATCCTCACGTGCTGGCAACAGTACGATCCATGGAGGCTGACAGTCTCCAGCACAAGAGAGATACAAAACACAGCATTATGGAGGCACACATCACTACAGATTGTAACTGGGTTCAAGTTTAAGACATCTAACTTTTGGTATCCTCATGTGCAGTGTCTCAGGTCCCATTCTGATCAGCAGAAATCCAGGATTCATTTGGCACGGCATAGGTGTGTAAGGCCATCTGTCATCTCCAGTACAGCCACCCAAGGCCGGCAGATGTGATGGGGGGGTCTAAGAGACCTGCACCTTTGTGGGATGGCAGCTGGAGCCCAGATGGAACACTCACAGGGTCTAAAATGACACTGAACACCTATATTCAGACAAATTAATAGTAATCCAGTTAAGACTGCCAATGGAGTCTGGAGAATGACTCAGCCCAGCTGACTGGCTCTCTGAACACTGTCTTTCCACTGACTACAGTGACTTCCAGCACACACCTTTAAATGTAGGTTTCTTAATTTTGAACTGAATCCCTGACTTCGATTCAAAGATGAATTTCCTTTAATCTTCTCAGACCTAAAACAGGACAAGACTCTTTGTGTCCCTTTAGAAAATGGGAAATATCAGGACAAAATCCTTATGCCAAGTTATTTATTAGAGAATACCTCCTACTTGATAATAAGAGAGAGAGGAAGACCCAACTATTGCTACACAGAAGACACTGACTTGAGTATTAACGCTACAGGTACATCTAGATAAATGGAAAATATAATAGAAAATATTAAGATGAAGAAAAGGATACAATAAATAACTCTAGTCTATCCTGCTTGCTATTAAGCCAAAGCTGCATAAATTTTAAAATAACAACTTGAGAAAAAAGACTCAAAAGTATGATTTCCCAACGGATAAAGTGTCTTCTACCAACATAAGCAATTGATTATAGCTCTTGTTTTAGATGCAGCTATATATCTATCGGGGGAAAATATCTAATGAAACAAGACCTGTGCTACTCTTCTGTTGAGAGCAGGAGTCATGTATGATGATACTTAAGGCAGGTTAACTCACGTTATTCGTATAACTCGTTTTCATCTACTCAAGAACTGGCAATACAGCTACACAGTGAGATACACACATAAAATGATTCACAGCTACTTATCGATACTCACCTGCATTTCGTACTTCAGGGTCATGTGGAAGCACCAAGATCCCAATCCTACAGCTGAAAACAAATCAAAGCTATGGTTAACATAAAACTCTACATGTAAAACATTCAGGTATCTTAACTCAAATGCTTGAACTTTACTGGGGAAAAAAAATAGAACATCAGCATTCCATTTCAGGGACAAAGCCCCAGTTTTCCACAGCCTTCTACTTTATACTTTGGTCACCAGTGATGTCCTTGAATTGATGCTTATTGAGAGGTGAGTGTCCTTTTTCCCTCCTCTGAACGCTGTCTCCTATGGTGTAACCTCAATGTGCAGAGTGAACCCAGAATGAATGGAACATTATAATTTTATTTCTCTTCTTTTTATTTTTTTTTTAAGTATGTTAAGATTTATCTGTCTCAATCCTCCTATAACCCAAAGCATCATTCCACTGCTAGTACTCCTGAAAGGCTGTGATATTTCTGCTTATTGCCCAGTTTATAAAGGTAAATTTTACAAGGAGCTTTTTGTCAGCCCCAGAACCAGAAATGAATTGCTACCAGAACTTAAAACTCAAAATTCAGGGTAAAAAAAATAAAACCCAAGCAGTATGGATCTGTTTTGTGAAATGAGATCACCATTTCTGAGCTGCCTTCTTGGAAGCTCATCCTTCTATGTGATGATTCTTATTTATTTGAAATATTTTATTTTTAAACTCTGATTTTACTTACTTCTGAAATTGATTTATGAGAGGTATGCTTTGCCTTTACATAACTTTTTCATTTAGACAAGCAGATGTTTCTCGGAAGTTGTTTTCACTGTTTAGAGCAAACCTGGTAGAGCATTTAATGTATCATTCATTACTTTGAAATGTTATCATTTAAACACTCTCATTAAGCACCACCTCATTTTTATTTTGCAAGAACAAGTATATTAATGCAATCTCATCTTCCCTCAAGAGATCACGTTTTACCTCAGACTCTAGTTTCAGAGGAAGCCGAGTAATTTCCACTCAATCCATGGGTAGTGCCGCTGTGCTTTTCTGCAAGAGCGTAACCTTTCCTACACACAACAGCGAGATTTCACTGGTGCATAAACCAAACTCTATCTAACTGTACATTTTGTAAAGGATTCCCAAGACAGCTGAAAGACATATCTGGAGATGGTTTTTTAGATGCTTTTGCTTCTGAAAAAGTTTTCCAAACAATAAGCAACAACTGTTTTTCACCTTGAGATTTTAATGTGAAATACTCACAGCTATTTTTCGATGTATACAGACTATAGTACAACTACTGTTCATTCTGAAGAAAAAAAACCAACACATTAAGATCATCATTAAAACAATACCATCCACTATCCTGGCTGTCACAGCGATTTCAGTAGCTTCATCATACAAACTCTTACTATTTGTAATATGTAATATTTAAATATGGGCAAAATCATTGCATAAGAAATTTCAACTGATTTAAATTAACAAAATATGCTGTTAGGATTTTTTTGTTGGTTTTGGGGGAGTGTTTTTTTCATTGTTAATGTTTTTGGAGTTAATAAATCTCAACAATCAGCTACTGAACTCCTCTCCTTCCTCCTATATGATCAGAAGCAGTTACTTCTAGATTATTTTTCCTTTTCAGTCTTTGCAAAAATGAAGATATTAGTGTTTCAGGTCATTAATCCCATGACTTCAATTTATTTCTAAAAATAATAAAAAACCTTTTTATTTCTGTGTAATGATCACACTTGGAGTTTCTTTGATTATGAAATTTTACTACACATTGGAGAACGATGCTTTAGCTGTATTGTCTAGCAATAAAATAGTTATCTGAAACAAGAAAAGTTCACAGGGACTCATCATATGCTCCCTCCTAAGATAAAAACCCCCACTGGAAATGGCTGTAACACTGCTTGCTGCAATCTTGACAGAGCTCATGAACACAGTCCAGCCTGCTCGCTATGTAAGTGCATTCAGCAGATAAACCAGGATGTTATGCGACTAGAAATTATATGACTAGATTGCTCATGAGATGACACTCTCCCTCTCAAGACAGCACAGACATTTCCTCGAACACTGCTGTGTACCTGTGCACAAGAGCATCTTTTCGAAGAGATGGTCTAAATGAAGACTAAAGGATGAAACATGATTCTTTACGTATCCCATTTACACCTGCTTACTGCAGAGGTATAGATAGGCTTTACATTGTGGAGGGATAACTTAAAAATGTTTTCATCTAGACCTCAAATGAGCTAAGAACTAAGTTTCTCATTTACCACCTTTGGCATATTTTATATTTTAATACAGAATTGTGCAAAAAGCTTTAATGAATCTGTTCAAAAAGGAAGAAGGAAACTGCGTGAGATGATGAACTGAACTGTAGCAGCTGAAGCACGTCATATTCACTAACATCACAATATAACTCACAAACTCCAGCAGAAGTTAATTTAATATTAATTTAATACTGCACTCACTGGGCCAAGAGCTCTGCTAATCAGAGTTGCTGTCCGGTGGCTTAATGCGGGGTTAGTGCTCGGTGCCGAAAATTTGCAAAGTAAAAAGAGGAAACATCTACCACATGCCAAGGATCGCAAGGAAATCTTTATTTCCTCTGCTATGCCCAGACCACACGATCTTTTTGTCACACCTACAGTCTAACTTGAAAACTTACAAGGGGCTTGGCGTGTATTTGTCTAAGGAATATTTACTTCACAAAAGCCATCACTGCAATGACATGTTCTCATTTGTACTTTTCAAAATATGAGCAAACACAATCACTGCAATGACACCAATTTTCAATAGAAGAGATTCTCCCATATAGTCACTGACAAACTGAGTGATAGATTTGCTCCTTATCTTGTAAGCAGGGGTTACAGTTTTCATTTTAGGCGTTTCCTTTTGCAAAGGAGCTTAACTCATTAAAAGCTGCGTATCATTTGGGAAGTTTTAACACCATCTGAACCATTTCTACTCCAACTCCTGTAACTCACTTTTCATAGATACTGCAAGTCACTCAGCATTTTTACATCAACGCATCTCTCAAGATACAGAGCATATACATAAATTATGTATTAAGCACAGAATACATTTTAAGTCACAATATCATGACATCAGAATAGCACTTAAGACTGGAAATGCAAAGTCATGCTAGCTGCTCTGTGTAGACTAACACGGTCTTTTTTGTCCTGCAGCAAACATCATGTGTGGTTACTGCCAGTTAATAAAAGAGTTGTGGTAGTGATGATGTAAAAGGAAAGCATCTGCAAACTTCACTCCATACACAGTTATTTCACTGGTCGAAGACTTCAAGGCAATATCCATGCTAGAAATAATCTGACATTATACACGAGATCCAGCTCCATAGATGAACCATATAAACTCTCAGGATTTGAAGCCTAGAGGGACACAAATTCAAAATTCTCATCATAAGCCTAAAGCCTTTACAGAAAAAAAAAAAAAGCAGTTTATTACGATTTCATAGACGAGGTTTGAATTTAAACTGTGCAGGCACTGTATGAAAACACCCTGACGGAAGGATGCTCCAGATGGAAACACCTTCATTTAGGTATCTACACATGAACTAGGTGTCAAAGCTTCCACTACAGAGAACAGCATTATAAAGAGCAATTCCGCTGGCTAAATATAAGGGGATATTTTAGGATGAGCCCAATGATTCTCTAGGCTTTACTGACTGCAGTGGGAGACAGCCACCTCTGCACAGGCAGACACACGTTCAGCTGTTTGAATCTGGAGCTGAATTCCACCGATGGTTTCTTACATTGATACAACTGAACTAAAGATAAACTGCATCATAAACAGCTAAAGAACGAAACAAGACGAAAAAGCAAAATTCAATGAACAATTTCTATTGAATTATTTTGTTTTGTAATGGATTCCCTCCACAGCGTAAGAGACAGGAGAGACCTTGGTTACTCCAAGAATACAGCCCTGCAAGTAAGCTCAAGCATGGCTGGGACTGTTCCCAGACAGTATAACGCAACCGTCTGCAACAGTCAATTGTTAGAACAGTCTGCGGCGTGGCACTTTCCCCGAGCAGCTCCCAGGCACAGCCCCGCAGCCAGAAGAGTCCCAGCGCCTGTGCCCAGTAGGGAATTCGTATGCTGTCACCTTGCTTTGGAGGTGGTCACCTTGCTTTGGAGGCTAAGACAAACAGACACGGGCTGTTCCACGCTACTTGGCTCCAGCACTCAAAAATGTTCCCAAGCACATTTGATTTACTAATGTCAACACGGCCTAAGCACCTTCTCTGCAGCTCTTAGGTCAGAATAAGGGAACTAACTTTGACCGAAGGGCTTCTAGAAACTATTTTCACAGAGTGTCACTGGAAATGAAGAAAGTTGTTTACGAGTTCCTATGGCTATGTCTAATGTAGAAAACTTTGTACACCCTTTTTTTCTTCCACTTTGGCACAGCCTGAATGACTGAGCCCTATTACACAGGCCAAAAAATACAAACCAGGACAACTCTTCCAAATTTCAAGTAAAGCATCTAATAAAGTATATAACTCCACTGACTGCTTTTTCTTATCTTCTTAGGTCCAAACCAGTTACACTTTTTTTTTTAATATCTATATAACTATTTTTTTTTTAAACCAAGACCCTTATAGAATATGAACTATTTGAGAATCACAGTTCCCAGGGCGCATGAGGAAATGACATATGGTAGAATCTGATACAATACCACAGCATCATCAGAAAATATCCAAAACCAACTGCTTGTTCTTTAAGGTAGTGACAGTCTGATGATTTGTTCCATCTACTTCATAAGATGCAACATGTTTAAGTAATTGCTTAAGATTATTCTTCATAATTTATAGGTTTATTAAATAGTTCTCTAAAGCTTAAAAATCATATCCAGTTCCTATTGGGTTCATTGTCAACATGCCCTCTGAGCTGAAAGGCAGCAGAAATAAGGGCTGAGAACAGCGTTGTTGTATGTCAAAGAACTTGCTGAAAGCGCAACTCAGTCTCAGCACCAGTATGAACAAGAAACGTATTGGAACAGTTATTTAGAAATCCCCCTTCTTGTCCTGCCAACTTCGGATTTTAGCATGTATGTGAAATGAACAGTGCTTCCCTAATCCAAAATGCGTTTGGTTCAAAGAGGAAATAAATGTCAACAAAAGCAACTGTGGAGTATGAAGTGAAGCACTGAACACGGCATGGTAAAACACAAAGGAACTGACAATCAGCTAACTGGTTGGAAGCATCCAAAAGAAACAGCTGATTTGGATCAAAATAACATCTAGAAACAACATTTCTCATGTTCTCAACTGCTAACAGATTCAATTTTAATGTCTGCTTTGACAGCCGCCTTTTAACATCTTGTAAAATCTCAGTAATGATTCAAAGTTGTTAAAACTTAAGTGCCCTCCCTTCCATCTCCATCTTCACAGCAGAATTGTTAAAGAATTTCTGCTTGAACCAAACAACCCTTGGACACCGCTAGCTAGTTAGAAGCTCTGCTGTACGGTCTTTAATGAAGCATGGTGCCTGAAGTGAAATCCCAAGTTTGGGTTAAATTCACTGTCCCCTTACAGATTAAGTCTATACTTCTTTGCTACAAATTAAGTAAGTGGAGTGAAATTTTTTATTAAATAGAAGTACTGTAAGGTAAAGAATTTTCTCTGGTACTTTCCTACAAAAAGAAATTTCTGTACGCTTGCTCTATCTCCACTTCAGTGTGCTTCTCATTCAGTCACACACACAGAATGCCAATGTTCCTGGCACATTTCAACTATATTTAAAATTCAGTTTATCATCTCATTTGCTGCTTTTATTCTGTAGTAGAACAAATGTTGAGAGGTTTGTGGTTCCAAACCATCCTGTTTCAGCTTTTCATTGAGACTATAAATCCTTCTATATTCCTCTATAGCTTTCAACTGCTGTAAAATAGTCCAGCGTTATGAATACTGAAGCAGAGACAAAACAGAAGAGAAACATTTTCAGAGTGACCTTTAATACTAGGTTCAAATATATGAGATGAAAATCAAGCCATGCAAGGATTTATCACTTCAGACAGTAGTCAAAAAGCACCGCAGTCACAGATGAGCAGAGCCCAGCTGGAACTCAGGACTGCCCTCCAGCACTGCTGTCAAATACACAGGCTGAGCTCCCCTTCACGAACACCAAAAACAATGTCAGAGTGAAGTCCATGGTATTTATTGTGACCTGAGACAGACTTTTTAAAAAAAAAAAAAATTAAACATTAAACAGTATATGAGAGATGCCCACTCAGGGCAGTGGTGGTGTGACAGCCTGACATTCTGTCCAGATAGCAACACACTTCGTCCGTCATGAAGGGTCACTGACAGAGGTAGCCTGAAGTTACGGTGAAGACTGAGTCTCAAACACAGGTTTATATTATCTATTTGGTTTTTAGCTTAGAAAGAATGGCAGTAAAGGATAACTGGATTCCAGAACATGCAAAGAATCAACTTCACCAAACACACACTTTTTTTTATCTTTTTAAAAGGAAACCCTGACCTCCAAGAATTCCTTTTGCCAAACTATTTTATACTGAGACAAAATGAGTAACTACTCAAATCCATAAAAAGCCTACAAATGGCTATTTGGAAAGCGTTCAGACAAGATCCGAAGCTGTACACTGTTGCTGCTCATCTTTCACACATACCAGCAAAGCTGATCTAACTGAAAAACCATGGAGTCGTACCTAGTACATGTTACAGTTAAATCGGCATCAAGAACAGATTTAGCATATGGACATGTGGTTTTCGACAATGTTTGTCTAAATACATAAGTATGCCAACCTTAAGAGTAACATTTACAATAAAACAATCTCTTACCACTGAGAAGACTGGGAAAGATAGTCTCCAGAGAGACAGGAGTTATAGCAAACAAAAATCCTATGAAACAGAAATTCTGTGAAAAACAGAAATTCTGTGAAATCTACTTCAAGACCCAACTGCCAAATCTGAACCATCTTCAAACATCTCTGCTCATAAGGAATATGACTTCTAGTTGCAGAAATAACATTTCAGTGGAAGTTGTTTCTTTTCCGCATTTTGTTATTGTAGGAAAATCAGACTGCCCTTAAGTTCACCTACGTACGAATGCCATGCTGTTCTTCCACCCTTTCATAACCTCCCAGATACAATGGCAGTTAGGTTGGTTGGTGGAAACAAATTCAAACTCATGAAAGAATGTTTTTCCAGTTCCTTCAAGATTTTGGCCACTTCTTCTATGACTGTTCCATACCACAAAAATATTAATATAGTGCGAAACTGTTTGGAAGCAGGACACATAAGACATCCTCTGCAAATCATCACAGAAGGACCCCGTAAGCTAAGATGTACTGAGCAGGACTTACAGCCAGAAAAGGATAATTTTAAAATCTCATAAAATTATTTAGTGAATTCTAACTTCATATCCTTCCAACAAATACCAATCTGCTGTAAACATTAACAAGTATAACAAATTGAGCTTTACATTTCACACGTATATAGTATTTGGAGTAAACTATTTGGTTTATTAATACTTGGATATTGTTCATTGCACATCTGAGCTCTCTTTATAATGAAAGAGCAAATTAAGTTTTACACATACCTGTAAGACACAAATATGCAGCTAAATACCGTTTTTCAAGGCCATCTTTATAGGTCTGAATCGCACCATAGATTGGAGGTAGAATGAAAATCAGGTTACTCACTGTGTTCCCTGTAGGACAGAAATCAGAGATTTAGAATTAGGTACCATGCACTTTAAATAAATAAAGCTGCGTTCACTCGTTAAAGACAGGTTTTCATCCAGAAAGCTACACCTTTTTAGAATTTGTCTTCTGCTTTCACACATAATACAAAGTTAAATTTTGGTACAACACAGTTAACTACTTGAATGCTAAGAACATTTCAACTCTTCCGTCTTTTTTTCATGTGTATGAGTAGTACTAAAATACTAATTTAAGTAAAAAAAGTTTGACAGAGATGGTGCTTACTTTCTTGGCAGGAGGCAGAAAAATAGGGTTACCTTGATTGCACAGCTCATGAATTAAAACCCAATTCCTTAAGGAGATATAAGCCCCAAATAGTTCAAGCGTGGTATTTTAAAAGAGCTGTTTGTTTGGGTTTTTTTAATTTTCTTAAACCTATTCTTGGAACTCTCTCCTCCACACTCCATTCAAATACTTTAAGGTCACCGAGTGACTCATTCCCCAATGAAACCAGTTCAAATTTTACTGTTAGTGTGCTACCCACTGCGCGCACACAGAGCAAGCTGGATGGGATGCTACATCACAGATCACAACGTAAGACCGAAGACTCTAAGAGGATACAATAAGGAATAGCAAAAAGTTTGAAGCCACTACTGATCAGCGTGACAGCCAACTGCCACCACTTCTCGAAAGCCTGAACTTCGGACAGACACAGCTGCTCTACATTTTTGACGCAACGCAAAGAATTGACGTGTTGCAGAGATCTGAGAAAGCAAGAACAAGCCAAGAGCCCAGCGCTCATACCTAGGGGCATGACAACTCCTCCAGCACTGAGGAAGATGAAGGAACCTTTCTTTCTTTTTAATTTTTCTTTCTTTTTTGTTTTTAAGACCACTCTCCCAGTCTGATTTAGATGGTTTTTTCAAACTGCCGTGGCCTATGCAAAAGTGCAATGAAATAACGCGAAGTTTAAGTGAAACATAAGGAAATGGTACATTTCTCAGCAGAAGGGATGCAGATTCAGCTTTTTTAGCCTAATCACAAATCATAATTTTGAAAATAAAGGTTATGTAAATGGAATAAAATGACATGCTATTAGGGAAAAAGAGCAAATTTATTAAAAAAGGCAAAATGTTGCTTACACAAATTAAACCGCACACTTCCACACGCCATCAGTTATATATGTATCAAACTGGAACTCTATAATTTCATAATATCTCGGTGAGGAATACAATGTATGAGGCTATGGGAGGCCAAAAAAATCCTATTTCTGGCTTTTTTATTCAGCAGAAAATCTCAGAAGAGTTTCACTTTCTAAAACAAAGAAGAAGATTGAGCCGGCCATGTCTGAGTCACTCCCCTAATTGAAGCACCTATTTTTCAGGAGTCCTTCCCAAGATCCATCTCAGAGAAAACTGAAAACTACCAAACTACGATCATACAAACCCAAAGTATTACAGCGTCTGTGGGAACAAAAATCAATACTTTACAGGTTTACAAAAAATTCAAACCTAAATGCAAAAAAAAGGTTATTTCAGAACACATGAAGCTGAAATATACCTAATTAACTTTAACAAGTTAGCTCTTCTAAATTCTCGCAAATAGATTTAAACCTCAAGTTTGAGAGTCTTCTTGACCAGACAAAAATCACATCTGTTTTTTATCAGACCTTCTTTAAATCACTTCCTTATTGATTTAACATCATCTCCTGCACAACCATGAATTTATGGTTCCAGATATAATGAGCAAAACAGAGATGTGGCAGAGATCTTACTCATTTAGTCAGCTCTGTAGTAAGTTCCTCCATGTAAAAGAAGGCCAGCTGAAATCAAAACAGCTCTGCAAAGACACACAAGTTTGTACTAATATAAAAGGCCTTTTTCATGCTTAAATTCTGTGGGGAATCATTAACCTTTTACCACATTCCCACAGTGTTGCAATAGGCAGTGATTCACTTTCAGTGGAGAGCAGGTTTGGAAGAAATCCACTAAAACTCAGGATTGTGTGGCAGGAGAAGAAATCAGGAGAAGATGTCATCCAGCCTCCAAAATTACAGTAAAGGTTATGTAGTCTGGAGAGTCAATCTGCTGCTTCCTAAAGCTGTTCTCAACTATGCCCATTTTCAAGAGGAGTTATTAGACATTATATAAATATCACTTTGTTATGAAACTGTCAAAAACCTGGCAAAAAATCAAATATGAAAATGCCAAACAAAAGAAATACCATGATGTTTATCCGCAGCTGGGAAGGCATGTGACTTTAGAAGAGAGTTGCTGTAGGATAACAAACTTCAAATGGACTAAGAATGCAGAAAAGAGATCCTTCTGTAGAAAAGCAAAGGTTTCAACACTTCCTGTAACACTGTAATTATGTTAAATTATTGATAATTTATGAGCATTTAATCTAGGACCATCTTGCCGAGAGAGGAAATACCGTCGACCTAATCTAGCTGTAAATTCCTGCCACTCCTTCTCTGCACTTTTTGTCCCATATTATTCAGAAAATTTATAGCATAGATTAGGCAAGCCTATTTGCAAAACATTTATTGAAAGTTGTGCATATTTTTTAAAAAGGGAAATGGGGGCAGGGGAACAATGAAGTTCTCTGGCATGCTGCTAGCAAAATGACTTTTTTCAAGAAGAAAAACGACAAGGCTTCTTTCAAACTCAAGGTCCCGAGGAGTGCGTATTTCATAAAAGTCTAGCTAGTCTTTACAGGATTATCCTCGCATGGGATAGCTTATAAATTCATTAAAAGGGATTTTTACTAATTCCATCAAAAAACAGCAGTGGGATATGCACAGAGATTAGCAAACAATACCAAGAAAGAAGCAAAAGGTGACACAACTACAGACCTGTGACTCTAAAGTTAATTAACAAGTAAGGAAGTGAAAGAAGTTTTGAAGGAAATAGATATGGAAGTTGAAAATGGGAAAAAAGTTAAAACTGTCAAGAAACCTAATATCTTCCTTTTTCACCAGATTTTCTTTTTTTTTTTTTTTTTAAGAAAAAAAAGGAAAAAATAATACAGCAGACCTCCTTGGGAAAACCAAAGATTGGAGAATTTGCAGTTGAGGCATGAGGCAGAAGGTATGCAAAATACATAAAGAGGAGGTTATTGGTTATGCCTGTAAGAAATGCAGTACATCAGAAATTAGATGGGTGGATGGACACATGGATGGACCCGGGCTTAACTCTGTACAGCATTCTTCTATTTCAGTATTGGATTCCTTGAGCACTGGTCCAAGGAGTGATTTAATTTTTCCGTAGTGTCCAAAGACTGTTTCTCAGCATTTTTATCTTCAGCATGTCTGTCAACAGAAAGGAGGACAGAGGAAGAAATGAATGAACTCGCAGACTGAACTGACAAGAACAGGATTAAATACGATGGCCAACAACATGTCTTTCAATGCGAACACGAATTCTTATTCCAAATGTAGGATTAATCTATTTGAAGAGACAGAAAAGTGAAGTAAGATTCCATGGTGACTGACCAGAAGCCATAACTGGAAGGCAGGCACCAAAAACCCTAAATTTACTTCCAGTAGAGGCATGGAAAATAGTCATGTCTTCTTGCAAAGCAACAGCAGAATACACAGGTCTCTAGTTACCGATAAAAGAGAAAGCACATCAGGTGCAGAGAAGCATCACCAGTGGGAGTGATGAACGGGAGCTTAGAACATCAGATTGGACAAAGATGGCTTAGCTCACTTAACTGAACAAAACAACGGCTGGACGGAATAAAACTGCGCTCTGTAAACACACCGTGGGTAAATGGCAAGGACGAAAGGGAGCTATTTGAACTAAAGGATAATACTGACCAAAGAATAAACTAACCCTAAATAAGTATAGGCTAGAATTAAGAGGAAAGCTGAAGAGGACAGATTTACAACTGCTTCCCAACAGAAATGGGCAGTATGGTGAACCTACCTCCTTTCAGGGTGAAGCTCAGGAAACTCAAAAGTCAGATTACATGATGCGGTGGCCTAGCACAGCAGGAAAATAAAGTCCACAAAGATTATACATGGAACTAGGTAAAGTGCTGAACTAACGTCTAATCATGATACATGCAAACTGAGTGACCAGAGAAGGGCAACGGAGCTGGGGAAGGGTCTGGAGCACAGGGTTGACGAGGAGCGGCTGAGGGAGCTGGGGGGGTTCAGGCTGGAGAAGAGGAGGCTGAGAGGAGACCTCATCACTCTCTACAGCTGCCTGAAAGGAGGGTGCAGTGAGGTGGGTGCTGCCTCTGCTCTAAAGGAACAAGTGATGGGACAAGAGGAAATGGCCTCAAGTTGCACCAGGGGAGGTTTAGGCTGGGTATTAGAAAAAAATTCTTCACTGAAAGAGTGATGAGGCATTGGAACAGGCTGCCCAGGGACGTGGTGGAGTCACCATCCCTGGAGGGGGTCAAGAAACATGTAGATGCGGTGCTTGGGGACATGGGTTAGTGGGTTGGGTGGTGTTGGGTTGACGGTCGGACTTGATGATCCTTGAGGTCTTTTTCCAGCTTTAATGATTTGATGATAACTATCTATGACCTTACAAATTTTCATTAAAGTCTTTCAAGGCTGTTGTAATGCAAACCATTGTTTCAAAATACTGTTTTATTCATGGAGAGAATACCATATGGCACCAGAACAAAATTAAATTTATGCAAAACATCATTTCAACAGGCCTCTGTCTATGGAAAGCACAGCTGTGTGAGTGTTAAACCACATCTGCACCCTGTTCTACAAATACAATAGCAAAACCAGACAAGTCCTTTTTACGATGCATAACATACATGCACCATAAAAAATGAGTCGTCACGACCAGACTCATCTGCAAGTCCTAAAAAATATGCATATTATCATAAAGGCACAAAGATCTGTACAAAGACTGACCACCTCAAGGACAAAAAATATAAACTTAAAGAGGAAATACTATTTACAGGCAAAATCAGACAAAATATTCTGCTTACTATTATACAGCCAGCTTGGTACAGTTACAGAGTACACAAATTTAAATGACCTTATTTTCATCAGATTTCCATTTCCCCAAAATTGCAGTTAACTTTACATTAGAAAATCATTGCTATAATAATGAATTGGCATAAGCAGTCAAAAGGATAAAACAAGTGAAGTTGTAAATAAGTCCAGTTGTAACAGAACATAAAGGAATAATACGCAGGATGTAAAAACATCAGGAACACAACACTGGGAGTTAGAATACAGGTAAAGTTTTCAGTGAGGGGGGGAAAAGTGGTATTAAAGAAGGAAAAATTATCATCTTCAGCTTTTGTCAAGGTGACCAATGTGATTTACAGAGTGTGAAGAGATCCTTTCTCCTATATTTGTACACAGAATGACCACAAGATTTACCAACTGGAAGGATCTTTTCAAATGTTAAAATACTCTTTCTGCCAAACAAATGAAGACTTTTCACTCTGCTATGATTTCTACAAGACTCAAAAACAACAGAAATATATATTACACTCAGAGAGCAAAGAAGAAAAATTTTGCAGTTAAAATGTTGACTCTGCATAAAAATCTCATTTAAAATCAGGACTAATAAACACAACATTCATCACAGGCATTCAGCCTCCCCTTAAGGACAACTGCCCCTCTCTGTGACACAGGAGAAAGTGGCTGCTCTTTTCTAAAATCAACACCTAAGCTGCAATAAAGTCAGTGTGTCCCTCAAACAAGCAAGTAAGCAAACAAACAAACCAGATTTTGAGGCTGAAAACATCCATTTCATTGTCTGGATATTGTGGTGCTCTGCACAGTCAATTTCTGTGCAGTTCCTGGATCAAGTAGCTTTTTCTTTGTCCATCAGTGCAAGAAGAAAAGAAAAAGAATTATAAAAAACAAAGCCCATCAGATGGCATCATGCAGAACTCGCACCAACCTTCTAGCTGCTTTCAGATATAAGGACTTCTGTCTCACGGCTTTTGTTTCTGGAATCATCTCAAGCAGCTCTGGAGCAAACTACAGCTCACTATTAGAGGGCTTACCAAATTTAAAGAAATGGCAAAGCAACACAGTTCAGTCACATTTGAGAGCATAACCACCTACCATTAGGTAACCTCTCTTTTAAAGAAAGATTTTTCTCTTGGAAGGTTGTCTGGGGATATGAAGCCAAAGATAAATACACACAGAGAAAGAAAGGTGTAAAAAGGGTAGTCCTGCGGCCCAGCAGCACCAGTTAAGGTGAAACAATGAAAGACAAAAAGGTGTTAGGAAATTAAGATTTGAACTGGAGGAGCAGGCAGCCCAACAGACTGAGGAGGAATCTGGAATATTTCCTTCTAAAGAATAAGAAACTCATTCAAATCTACCATGGGAGTCCTTGCTAAGATACAAGTACTTCAGAGGTCACCTATCACAGCATTGCAAGGGTCAACAGAGGAATTAATCTGAATAAAATCCAACAACTTTCCATACAGTATATGCTATCTATTATCAGGCAATAATAACTAAGTCAGAGCCCAGAGGAGCTTTGTATCACTGCAATTTTAAACTACAAGCGTGTCATGATTGTTCAGAAGACCCAACTACACAAAATCAGCTCTTTTGGCCACTAACTTCAATCTTGTGCCGTTTTCGCTTACAGCTTATCACCAGGAGGGCAGTATAGCAATTAGATTTTCACTTCCACCAGCCATTTTTAATATCTTCCACTTCAAAGTCTACAAGAACTGCACTTCAGAGTGTCAGGAAATGAAAACTCCTGTCTCCACTTGATATTTCAGAAGGACCTCAAGGGGAGAAAACCGAGTCATCCCGACGGGAATTTTGCCAATATGTAATTACTCAACTCCCTACTTGCTGATGTGCATGAAAGATCAATATAAACTTCCTGTTACTCAGTGAGACACAACACAGCCTTACTCCAGGCTGGAGCACAGGACCAACGCTGACTTAAACAAAAATTAAAAAATGGGGGTGGGGGTTGTTCAGAGTGTTTATTGTTAAGCAACAGGATCTGTTTCTTACCTTCTGCAATTCTGCTTTCCAAATAATAAGCAAGCCTTGGTTTTGTTTACCTGGACATTAACCAAAGTTGCAACTTCAGCAATTCAGCTGCGACTTCTATTAGCCACCGCATTTCTAATCACAAACGGGAAAAATACTCAAGGAAACAAACAGTGAACCAATTACTGAACTGTATAAGCTGTGTATGAAAGCTTCCTGAAGAACGATAAAAATGGCTACAGACAAATAACACTTCAGAGTAATGGGTTATTAGAGGGACTATTACATCTCCCTAGGTATTTAAAATAAAATCAGAAATCTAAAGGAGCAAGTTCATAGAGATCATAGGTATCATAAAATTAAAAGGTAGGTAAAACACCATAGAAAAATGTGATAAAGTGAGTACATTAGAAAGGAATGCCTCATTAACCTAGCTCTGTACAGATGTTGGCATACTATTGTAAGAAAAACTGTAAGGGACAAATGAGAGGGAGGGGTCAGATACAGCAACCAGGAGTACTGCAAAGCAAAAGAAAGATCTTAAAAAAAAAAAAAAAGAACAGCTACTTAAATCTTGGCCAGGCAGCAGCTACAAGAAAGCAATGTGGAATCCAACTGTGGAATTCACATGGGGGCAGGACAGAAAAAAAATATTATTTGTGTTACTAAAGAGCATTTTGATCAGCACTAACAGACTGAAACAAGGAAAAAGGAAGTTTAGGTAGAACATCTAGAACTCAAGTTTATTTGGCAGCAGCAACATCTCCCAAAAGAAGCCATGAATCCTGGAATAGTTTCAAACAAGAGTGGACAACACGCTGTAAGATACACGAAGAAAACAATCCACCATGGGCACAGAAAGGAAGCAAAGGAGGCAGGAACACAGGCTCCTGCTCAACGCCAGCACCAGCATGGATGCAAACCACTAGTGTGAGCACAGCGCGTTCCAGTCGCACGCGTCTCAGCCCCAGCTGCAACACAGCGCTGCTTCCAGTAAGTCAAAACGCTGGGACAAGGCCAAAAAAAATTAAAAGACAGCACTGCTGCTGCACGAGTTGGTGGCCAACTGGGAGGTTTTACTGCTTAAAGTCAGTGTGCAGGGCAGCACTTCAACATTTTCCAGGCTGGTTCTCCCTTGCTGGGCCGTAATTTCTCCAGGATATGTAAATGTACACTGATATCCTTCCGAACAAAAACTGCACAGGTAAACCATTTCAGTGTTTTACTGGATTGGGGAGGGGTAATGAGGTAATTTTAGGAAAAAAAGAGATTAATTATTAACAACACAATTTGATTTTTATTCCCAGTGCTCATTTAAGAGCAGTTCCAACATGCTGTGTCAAGTGATACATTCTGATTTATGGCCTTACACACTTTATATTCCAGCTGCAGAATTCAGCATACTTGGCATTCAGCATACTAGTTCAGCTGCTATTTTTGTAGATTTTTTAACTCTGATTACAGTATTTCATGTTACATTTGTGTTCTTCAAAACAATCAAAAGGTAATTAGAAGGAAAAGCTCTCAACACCCCTGACTAACAAAGCACACACAAGAAAGCCCAGTTCAAACCTGTAAAGCGTGGGTGTATTTTCTAATGCGCAAGCCTCTCTTTGGTATGCACGTCTTACAGAAGCATTTATTATTAAACTGCTTCTGAATTGCCCTAGGTTACAATCAGGCTATCCTTTTCTTCACCCTCACCTCTCTGCAAAGTGCTTTGCTACTGTGTAGTAAAGACACTAGAAAATAAGAACCTAAGAGGAGACAGTACTAATGCTGACCTTGCTTCTTATGTATATTATACTGCAAATAAATGAGTGAAAGCTAATACTACACAAATCCACATTTTAAAGCTCCATGTTTCTTTGTAAGAAATTGATACCCTTGTCATTGCAGAAACACAACATTTGTGTTCATAATGTGGATTTAAACTTCGATGGTGAAGCATTCATCGCTGGGTTAAGAAGTTTTTGCTTTTCCCCCTCAAGTCTAAAACAGATTGGTTACCTGTTTAGTTTCCATTACTGCAGTGACTGAGCAACCCCAGTCTTCTGTGTACTTATCTTCAACATCCTTGCAAGAAGAGGACAGGCTAGAAGAGGATGCTTGAGTCACAAAGAAACCTGCATAAAACCAAAGCCAGGCTTTTCAAACACCAAAGTGTTCCTCTAGCCACTAGACCATCCCTACCAGCCACAAGAAAAACGAATGAGTTCACCATAATACCTCTCCTAAATAGAGCTTCAAAGGAGAAAGTACATCAGAGTAAGAACATTTTTGTTACCAATTCATAACAGAGTCCTCCTCTTCCTCCTACTGCAATTCTTCCAAGCTATCACAAATGAAGAGAAAGTGTTTTCAGAGGTATCTGTCTCAAAGCCATTCATGAGTGAAGTCTGGGATCTGCTCAAGATGCTCTTCATCAGAAGAGGGTTACAAAATGTGGAGGACTGACTGTGAAGTTGAACAGATAATTAAGAAAGCAATTGCAAAGAAAATATTTGGACGTGACAGGCCAGAATAAAGATAGCTACAACAGTTAAATCAAAAAGCCATGTCCTCACTTCTGAAGCCACTTTTGCTAATTTTTTTATTGTGGCTCTATGTCTATCATTTGTGCTGGCTGCACAAATATGATATTACACAGCTCCTTTACAGGACATCTTATTTCCAATCCAAGATATCCACAATTAACTGGACTACAAGGAATAAACTTGCATTACAATTGGCTGATATGCCATCCATGTCATATTTTAATATTGCTTTCCCAGAGTATGGGAAGCCTCACAAAAAAAGAAAGCATCGTTTCCCCGATAAACACGCACCTAAGATGATAACAAGCAGGCCAATCACTTTGAAGTACACCTGGAAGGATTTTGCAAGTAAATTTAAAGTAAAAACAGTTGATATAGGCAGATAATTTGAAATGTCAATCTAGAAAGCTCACCAAAAACAAGTGCTTACTGCTGGAAAATGTAATCAAAGTCTGAAGAGATTAGGCTGAGATGATGTAAAGTTAGAATATTACATGCAATAAGCTTGTTGCTGCAGGGCAGATTTGCTGCTATTATAGCCTTTACTGAAAAACAAAATAAAACGTATTTTACATGTTATTTTAAGACAGGCTGATGATTTCAGACTGGAAGGAAACAACCGAGATAGGGAAGCAGGCACTCTTCAGGCACTGCTAAAACTAAGCAGTGACCAACATGATGCTACAGTGATAATCTATTTCATTTTCATCATACTTAACTCCTTCCAGTTCACCTTTCTTCTTTTATGCTGGTGTCAGCATCCTGGACTCATGTCCAGTGTCTGCGCCAACTCCTCTCAGCCTGTCCAGAGCACAAAGCACAGCTTTTGGGAGCTGAGTTTTGAGCTACGAGAGTACATCCAGCACTGCATCTGTCAGTCCTCACCACAAACAGAGATATCCACTTGAGATACCAAGTCGTGGCTATCATCTCAGAGGCTCTCGCAGGACTCTTCCAGGCACTGTGCAATGAGACAGGAGAGCTAAGCATTTGGGGAGCCTGATATGTTGACTGCATGGTAGATGGCAGAGAACAACGCGTGTCAGTGCTCTTTTCCAGATATTTGTAGATTTACTTTGAGTAGCCTTTCTTCAAAATCCAAATCCTCTTGCTTTCCTCCCTTTCCTGCTATCAGCGTGGATTTCCCCTGGGTGTTCAGAATTATTAAAGACTCATAGGTGACCACCATAGAACAGGGGGGATAATGAAACAGCCTGATTCAGATATACAGCAACCATTCGAGCACTGCTTGGTGACCGTCCCTCTACTATCAGCAGCACTAATAGAAAACCCCCTCTCTAACTATCTCTTTTTGCAGGGCTGCCTTACATGAGAAATCCTAAGGTTACCTGGAGCATGTGATAAAAGAAAGGCACCTGATGTCAGAAATGACTCGGACTCTTCTTCTTCACTCCTAAATATCCAACTTCTCTTTTATGTAGGCAATTCTTTTCTCTAAAGTCTTCATAACCTTTTCCAGTTAATATGACAACCTCTGGCAAGAATTTTCAACAGTACCCAATTAATTCACTAACCCAAGACTCAAAGGCTGTTGCTTCTGGTCCACAACTTCTAACTCCAACACTATTCTTTAGCCACTGTCCAACTGTAATTTCAAGACAATGTTATTGTTCTTGCTTAAAAAAAAAAAAAAAAAGGCAGTTGCCTGTCAGCCAACAGCCTTGGCAAAAGCTACTTATCTAGAGGGCTTCTTCTCCGCAAAGATGTTAAGATCAAAGTCCAAATCTTAAGTATCTCACAATCTAAACCAAATACAGGAAGAGATACACAACACATTGAAGGTTTGAGCCTTAAACACTGTCTTTTTGTTATAAATAGAACTTAATATAATACCTACACAGTAACAGTTTATAAGCGATATAAACCGGCAACACTCATCCGGTTTTCACTCTGCTACTTCTAAAGAAAGCCACGAACCTCCACGTTGCTGCTGCTAGCTGCAGCTTTATGCAGATGGCATTAAACTGTGACCATTCGTGGGCACCAGATCTGCAGGTACAGGGTGCTATGAACAAAAATGCATTGCCAACTTTCTTTCTAAATTTCTGTCACTAACTTTAAATAATAATAATGATTTGCTTCTCCAGTTTTCCAGGCTGTTTACTCATGCACTGGCCAGCATGTTGCATACAGTTGGTTCTCTCTGCTTACACAGGCCATTTCCACAGCTGTGAAAAGGACTTGTGGGGGAAAAAAAAAAAAGAAAAAAAAAAAAGAAAAACCCAAAGGAAAAAAAAAAAACAAAACATAAAAGCATCCGTTTTCATTCACAAGCAAAATATCACTTGGAGCAACTCTGAGTTCATTTATTTTTTCCTTAAGTCTACAAGATTTAAAACCTGAAAAAAAAAAAAAAAAATCTGTATCCTGTGGGAGGAACGCAGAGAATATCTATAGAAATACACCCTGCAGCTCTCCTCCTGAGTGGAACAACCCACAGAGCAGGCTCCGCAGCTTGTCTGCTGAGGTCTGGGGCCAGCGCTGGACCTGGCAGGAGGAGAACACTGGAACTCCCCCCAAGAGCAGTCAAGTCTACGACGAGAATCACACAAACATACCCCTTCTTACACAGCAAACCTTGTTAACTACATGTAGAGGAAAAAACACACCCGTTTTACCTAGAAGAAATGTGAATTCCACTCTGTGGCAATAAAATCACTTATTTGGGTCATCTGAGCTCCCTGCTGTAGGTGACCCATTTGATTTCAGAGAAAGGCAAATCTGCAGATCTTACTTCTCAAAGACGTGTAAGTAATTTTTCAGGTATCCCTGGGTTTCCTCATTGTAAGGTCAAAACACCCATTAGAAGGGATCACAGTAGCGTGCTTTCCAGTTAGGAAGCAGGTCTCCACCTGAATAAATAAATGATGCTGACCAGAGAAGATGAAGAAAATCTGATGAACAGATGACCATGATCACCACATCCTTCTCTCTAAATTGGAGAGGTATGGATTTGAACGATGAACTGTTCAATGGACAAAGAATTGGTTGGCTGGTTGAAGCCAAAGGGTTGTGGTCAATGGCTCTATGTCTGGGTAGAGGCAGGTCACCACTGGTGTCCCTCAAGGGTCTGTCTTGGGACTGGTGCTCTTCAACATCTTTATCAACGACACAGATGAGGGAATCGAGTGCACCCTCAGCAAATTTGCAGATGACACCAAGCTGAGTGGTGCAGTTGATACAATAGAGGGAAGGGATGCCATCCAGAGAGACCTGGACAGGCTGGAGAAGTGGGCCCATGAGAACCTCATGAGGTTCAACAAGTGCAAGGTGCTGCACTTGGGCCGGGGCAATCCCAGGTTCTTGTATAGACTGGGAGAAGAACTTGAGAG
>NW_010108122.1:17205-23034 GCF_000699245.1 Pterocles gutturalis | reverse complement strand
CCCCGCCCCTGTGCCACCCGAAAGGGACCTTCATTTCCCTGCCCCCGTGTCCCTCCTACACGCACGGCCCTTCTCCAACCATCTTCCCTTCCCAAAGTCCTCTTCCTCTCTCTCCCCGTTAATACCGCGACCTGCTTGTCTCCTCGTCGTGCGTGTGACAGAAGCCCCCTCGGCGCTCCCTAAACTCCACGCAGGACCCTGCCTAGTATAGATAGACCACTCTTCCCCTTCCCAGAGCCTCCCCCTCCCCGGCCGCCTCCCGCAGAAGTGGAGTATCTGCAATTCACAATGTAAAAAATAAGGAGATGAAATAATTTGCAATTTTGGGTTCTGGATGCTGCCCTATAAACTGGTGGCTTCCTCGTTGCAAGAAGGGTGGCCTGAATGTAGTATCTGTTTTTAATTGAAAAAAAGATTAAAAAAAGCAGCCCGAGCTGGTATCTTTTCTTAGTGGCTGAAGCATGTGAAGGGTTTAACCCTGTTAGCTCAGAGCTAGTTGAGTATTTTATGTAGAGGAAGGGGGAGGAGGGAGATTTTTGCAAGGATTTAATACGCTTTAATATCTGTAATAAAGAGTTAGTTGTATTGCAGTATTGTGTTGAGTTGCTCAATGTCTTAATAATCTGCCATGCTTTCCAAAATACATTCTTGTCTTCAAAGTGCGTGCTGTTGCTAGTTTTGTTTAAGGTCTGTGTATTGGAAAACACTCTTGTACACTGGTAAATAGCTTGGAACAAGCAAGATATGCTAAAATGTAGCTCCTTAGTCATCTGCTCACTACATGGAGTGAAAGAGTTACTGCAGGACTGTATGACTTAATGTTTTTGCGCTACCTACACCAAAGCCTGAGGAACCTACAGAAGCCAAGCGAGTGGATCTAAAAATGAATCACTTTCAATTATGTGCAATTTGGTGCTGCTCCTGAATGCAAGATTTGCTGCAGCAAAGCTTTTGGAGCAGTTCAGTCAATGAAATATCCTCAATTTTTGCATATAAAATAGGATAGAAAAATGACTGCTCAAAACTGAATGGCAATTAATTGAAACTGCCTTTGTTTCAAATGAGTTTAATGCTTCTAACCTCCACTCATTTTATACAAAGTCATGCAAAGAATATATTTTGTTTGAAACACTTTAAAATAATATATTCTTTGATTTGACAGTTATTTGCATTTGACCTAGCACAAGCTGAATGGAAAAGCTGCAGCATGCAGGGAAAGACATGGTTTGGTCAGATCATTTTAATATTTATGGTTTATCTGAACACACAGGGTTAAAGCCTTAATAGTTTTGTGCATATGTCAAAACAGTAATCTGGTGTATTTCCCACTCCTCTCTACAAGTTGTTTGACACTTAACTGAAATGTGATTCGTAAATATTATTTTTTTTTTGTGCAAGTGGGGTAGAAGTCACCATAACTTTATTACCCATTCCTTTAAAAGTAGCACTCAAAATGAGGGAAGGACATGTAGTTATTTTATTAACAGGATTTGTATAGATCATGACAGATACAAAGGTGTTTAACCCTTTTCTGGTTTCCTTTCTTCTTTCATTCTTCTTACTGATATTTAAGCTTATTTGAATTCTGGCTGTTAATGCATCAGCAACTGGACTAACATTGGCTTGTCTTTGGGGGTGGGGGAAGGTTAGAATCTGTTTTGGTATTTATGTGCAGAACATGCAGTGCTTGTTACAGTGCTTGTCTATAAAATCTACCTACAAATTGGTTCCTATTTCTGAAAACTACCCTTATATTTAGAAATAAATGCAAGAGTGTTTTTAGCAGTGCTCTCAGTATTGGGAGATGTATATGAATGTGAAACTGCCTGGGAGTCTGCTGCAGTAGTGTTGCATTCTGGATCAGTCATTACTTAGCAGATGGACTCTAATATACAATAGTCGGTATTCCCACCGCAGAGAGAGGTTATATTGTGTTTGCTAATCTTTTTGTTTTCATAGCAGTGAATGTCTCAAACTTATGCTTGTGTATTTGGAACTTAAATGCAAACATAGTGAGTATGGCAGAAACCAAGTCAAGCTGGTGACATATCCCTAAACTACTAAACATGATCTGATTCTGTATTAAGGACTTTAACAGCAACCTTAAATAAAATGCCGTTTTGGATTTTAGAAGCATTCTTTGGGAGCAGGGGTGGAGAGAAGTTGAATTGGGTTTTTTTGGGGTATTTTTTCTTTTCCTTCAGTCTTTACCTTTACTATTGCTGAATGACTTTTTATGCAAGTGTGGTAATGAGTGGATAGTGCTTAAAGAGCTGATCTCAGTTTGGTATGTAAGTTGATATGTTAAGTCTCTGAGAGAAATGTAGCCTATACTCTACCATATTGGGTATCTATAAGCCCTTTGGTAACAGGTTTTTAGTATTGGAATTCTGCATAGCTGAGACTTCTTTTATTAGCGGAGATAATCAGAGGTTAAAGATTGAGATGCTTTTTGAATTTTCTTATCTGAGATTACTGCTCTCCTCTGTGTAAAGCTTAAATAAGTCTATTTATTCTTTCTATATCCGCGTGGAAGCAGCAGCAAATGTCTCAGACAAAACTTTTGTTTCACTTGCTATCTTGGAGGTGGTCACTCTTCTTTCCTGTTAAGTTTTCCTCTTAGGATTTCTCTTGGACAATTTTTACATTTAAATGTTTGCTTTGGTGGCCCCACACTGTGGTCTCTGTTACTGCATTTCAGACTTCATGTGGTACCTTCTGATGTTGATGGACACAGTGATTTATTGTATCTGTGAGACGATGAAGTGATTTTTATACAGTGCTGAAATTATTTTTCCATGTCTAATCTGTTATTGGATTTTCAGCTTTTCCAAATTTTAGCAGTTGACTTTCAGCTCAGACAGTATTTTGTTCGTGGGCATGCCTGTGCTGGTTATGTGATTAGTTGTTTCTCTTGGTGCTTTTCTTTTTCTTAGTGACGCCTCTTTTCTTCTGAACTTACTGTGTGTTCAAAGTTCTTTTATACTGGTGAATTTGTTAATGGAATGTCACTTGCTAGAGTTTCTAGTATTGCTTGTGTTACTTTTCGTTGTTTATTATTACAGTTGAAGACATAATGGAGAGAGTGTTCAGCCCTTTATATGCCAGTGCCTATGAACTGCTTACAGTTATCCTTAAAAAAACTAGAACCTACTATGAAGGTCAGAAGATGTTGAGAGTCTATGAGCTGAAGGCTTTTCTAGAATGGTTATATGGGATATTGTGTTCTTTTCACATTTCTGGAAGTAGGAGGGAAGCCATCATCATATCTCATGCATTCTTCCGTGATGGTGTTTATTTTGATTTTGATCCATGGGTTTGATATGAATTCCCAGGTTCAGCATGCTCTATCCGAGATGTGTGTTCACTGACCCTTGTGTACTGCAACGCACCAAACTAGAAAAGGCTTTTCCTGCAAACAACATAATCCTCTAATTGCTCATAGTGATTTCTCTTTGGGGATATTTTGACACCAGTTCTGTGCTTCTATTGATGAGGAGGCCTTTCCCCTTTGAACAGCTCTATTAGTTTTCTTAGGGTCCTGTCAAGAATGTTGCTATTGCTATGATAGATGTGCTTGTTGTTATTCTCCATAGTTCCTTTGCTTCTTCTTACCCTTTTGTAGTTATGATATGTGTTAGGCTGATATTTTAAATAAAGTTCTGCAACATGTGCTCCAGCAGATATGATATTACAGTGGAAGTGGGTCAGTTTGTCCATGTGTATTCTTCTATTTCAAGTGTATTTTTGTTTCACTTATTTCCTCCTTCAAAATTTTCACACATGGCTTTAATTAGTTCTTCTGTAATGTATCTCGAATGGCCCTTCCTTTCATTATTTTTACTGACTTGCTTCCTTAATTATCTGCTTTTCCAGGGTTTTAATGGTGTTGGGAATTTTTTGTTCAGTATATATTTTGAACTGTCTCTTGTCTGGCCAGCTTTCAGTGAACATGACTATGTGAATTCCATTGTTTCTTAGATTTTAGAAAGCTTTCTGTATTCCAGTTTGAATGTCCTAGCATTTTTTATTTTTGGGTTTTGTAGTGCTGATTCTGTGGCAGTGCGAAATAAGAAAGGTGAACAGGAAGCTGACTGATACTAAAAAATTGTGACTGGTGCTGACACATGCTGCTCGTTTTGCCTATGCGTCTTGAACAGATGATGTGATGCAGATTTGAACAGATTTAAATCTGATGCAGGTGTAGCTGACCAGGGTTCTCCTTGTGCAATCTGGAAAGCTTTTATATATGTTTTGTCAGGCTAGAGGGTGCTTATAAGAAGTAGGTCGAACACCAGACATAGTTCAAAAAGTCTCTTGCTGTTCTTGTTGACTACAGCCCACGCTTCTGCCTAGCTCTTCTCATTTTCTTGGCTGTTTCATCCTACTTCAGTGTTAGTCACCCATCACAAGAGGTAAGCCATTTTTTGGTGCTCTGTCACATTGTGTACTTGTAGGAGTGGCATTTGCAGCTTCAGCACAAATGGGTTGGATGATGTGAGAGATCTTTCTTGCCCTACAGGTTTTTGGTAGTAGTGGTCATAAGGAAAAAATGGATGTAAGAAAATTTTTTTCCTTTGATACTTTTTTTCTTCAGACATTGTTTGAGGGTTGTCTTAAGCTAAAGTTGGCTTTTGGTATTTGAGTTCTTTGAATCCATTTACAGTTTTGGTACAACAACCTGTGGCACAGTTCTACTCTTGTGTGGGGAGGAAGAATCCCTTTCGTTCATTGGATGTTGCACTCTGAGAAAGCGTGGGCCTTGTGAGCTGTAGCCTCCATCAGATGACTTCTGTTTTTCCTGTAGAACTAGCTTTGCAGGCTTTGTAGTCTTATTCGATTTTCTTGGCAGAAGCCTTCCCTTTTTTTTTTAGTATAATTGTCTGCTGATAGTATTATTCAAAAAGAAGTTTGGGGGAATTTTGAAATTGTTTCGGGTTTTTCTGTTTTTGTTTTGTACGTGTGTGTGAGTTTTGTTTTAGGTAATATTGAACTGGAGATGGCAGTCTTGTCCAAGTTACTGCCTGTCTCACTGGTCCCTTTTTGTCCAGTTCATATCATCTCCAAGTTAAGCTATGTCTGGACGTTACTGGAGAAGCTACCAGGTTGATATGAAAAGAGCAGTATCCAATGTGAGAGTTTGTAATAGCATTCTGTGGGCAGCTACTTAAGAGTACTGTAGCTGTTGTAATTTTTAATACTTTAATGGAAAACTTAGTTTTGGTTACAGAAAATCTTTGAATTACTTAATGTTCACTTAATTTCTTTTGGTATAACTGATTGCTTTTGGATTTTTATCTAGTCTTTGACAGTAGGTGTTTATGGGTGGGAAGGTTTTTCAATCCTTGTATCAGTCATGAAGTACTAGTGATATCTCAGCAGGTGGCTTGGAATCTGCTGGTTCTGGTATGATAGATTGATACATTTCTATAGGTGATAGCTTTTTAAAATCTGTTGTGGTGAGCATTTCAGTGAGTATTCCTTACTGCTTAACTCTGAAAAGCTATTTTCTTTTTAGCTTTACATCTTACTTGTATTTGTAGGATTCAGTTCATGGATTGCAAAGAAGGTGAATATCTAGAGCCTGGTATTAATAAAACACCTCCAATCTTTGGCCTTTCCGCCTACTCCCACCTGAGACCTTACCTATGTTTTATCCCTTTGCATCAAGCAAAGAACTAGCACCTTTCTCTATCAAGATGCTATTTTAACAAAATTGTGACCTGGTTCTCCATTTAAATGGTGTTTTACAAGACTAATCATTTATCTGTGTACTGCTCCACTAATCTTTCTTTCCCCTCCATATTTTCTGTCACTGTCCCCCCCCCC